>NW_014577706.1:23884-36761 GCF_000485595.1 Priapulus caudatus
ACGTCCCGGGACGAGCGTGTCACACGGACGTTTTTCGGTACGAAAACGACTCGGGTCGTTTCGACCCGAGGCGTTTCGCACCACTCCAGAGTGGGTGCGAAAACGACCGAGTCGAAAACGACTCGAGTCCTGAGTTCATTTTTGCTCCGTGTGAACGCAGGCGACTCGAGTTGGAATTAGTACGTCACAACACGAAACACCAATGGCCAATGTGTAAAAAAAACAATGTATAACCAAGGGCTCCATCTAATACAATTGTTTTTACATGCATTTTGTTAGTCAAACTTCTGACCACCCTAACGGGCTTGCCTATATATAGTCACGAATAACAACAGTTTCGATCTAACATTTCAGTATTTTTATAAATATACTAGTATAAATATTTAAATGGCCAACAAAGAGCAGAACTATGGTATACACGAGAGAAACGTCGCGCTTTGGAGATCTGGAAAACTGTTTTATTCAGGCAAACAACTAACGGGACATCGAGAAATCGAGTAGTCTACCAAGACATCGTAGAAAAACTTGCACATTGCGAGGATCATAAAAACTATTCTGCAAGTGATGTAATCGCCTCAAGGAGATTAAGAAAAGTACAAGAAAGTTGTTGATAACAACAACAGATCGGGAAGAGCGCGCACAACGTGCAGCTACTTTAATGATCTGGAGAAGTATTCAGGAAGGCGTCCTTGCATGAACCACCAGCGTTGCTGGAATCGTCATCGGCTGAGGCAGTAGTGGAGGATGACCAATCCAATGAGGCAGGAAGAGGATTTAATGGATAGTAAGTACACGATTGTAGTTACACAATAGATCAATTTGAATAAACTGTCGGGCAACAAGAACCAATGTTACTTTGTTCCGAATTTTGTTTTACTTATCCAAATTTACTTGCAATCTTGAGCGTCAAGGCACATTTTTAGTTCAGTGCATATCATATTACAGTATTACATGTAAAATCGTAAATTTTACAGCTTTGTTCTCAACTCCACGAACGAGTTTTGCTGTCGCTCTCTTCATACCAGTGGTGCACACCCCTACACGCCCCCACAGCCGACTGACACAATCGGTGCCTCCCCCTCCCACGTACTAATTTAACCAGCAGGGCACGATGGTGTACAGCACAGACTACGGGCGTTTCGCGGATGTTGGCATTTAACACAACTAGCAATTTTTGATCATGCGTTTGAAGCAACGACATATGGTAGTAACTTAGTAGGCGCTAATACTCGGGTTTTCCCCATTTGCCAGAACAAAATAGGCGTCCAATGTGCTAAATTATTTTCTGCCTTGCCAGAATAATGTCAGAAGTATTTGTTACAGACTTTTTTTAGTATAAGTGATGACTCAAAAATGAAAGTTACTGTATTTTGTGTTTTGTCATTGTAGTTAATAAGTGATCGGTGGGAAACTGCAGCTGATTGGCGAATTAGTGTCTCCGTCATATGTATATGCAACACAACACGGTGGGTGTTCAGGTAGGTCTTTCTTTGAAGTATCGCCGCTAAATTTAAAGAATTGAGTAGATAGACATATGATTAGACTAATTTAAGTCTGCAGTCATAATCATCAGCCCGAATAAAACTAAAAGAGACCAAAATGTTTCAGCATACAGTTCCTACAGCCAGCAGCACCTAATCCAATGAAAAAGGAATAAATCTGCCAGAAATAAGGAAGAAGTGTTCGCACTAGCACCCAAAGGTAGATGATTTATTATCTATGTTACTCCATTTCTTGGTCAATGATGCCAGAATCTTTGAGTGCTGTTGCACAACACAATTGTAACAGCCATTCATTATCAATTACCATATATCTCAGCCGCAATATAGCACTATATTATATCATTTAAGAATCAATATATGAATAATACTTCATTATATATATTAAATAACTATATATTTATATAATATATATTTTATTTATATATATATTATTTATATTACTTTTATAATAATTTACATTATTGAAAGAGTCTGGTTGCCCGACACAAATTTTAACTCGACCATATATCATATCAACTCAATATGCATATATATCATCAATTAATCATTATTAAGAAATATTAATTAATATTTAAAACATACAGGATTTACATTTAATTTTATTAGTAATTTAATAATTTTATAATATTAAATTGCTCTCACGTTATTTTTAGCGAGAAGGGGAGCAGGAAAAAGGAACAGAAACAGAAAAGCAGAGCGATGTGTTTTTGGAGTCTATGTCTAGACTATTGAAAGAGTCTGATGAGCCAGTTTGGAGATGCGGACATGAGCAGTCGCGCCGCATTGAAAGACAGGAGAGAGAAGAAAATCGACAAAAGAAGTAGACAGGAGAGAAGAAGAGAAAGAAGGAATGCAAGCAATCATGAATTTCGTATGTTTGCATCAGTTTAGACTGAAACTTTACGATTCAATACAGCATTCTGAACAGACAGGCCACACGCTATTATGTCGTTCACAGCAGGAGATGAATTTATCCTATCTATAACTATAAAGTACCACTAGTAATACCCGATGTTGTCTCTGTCGTTCGTATCGACAAAGCTTAGCATAGCAAATTTGTGCATGCAGTAAAACTCGGTGCGTCTGTGTATTGTGTTGTTAGTGCGAACGTTTCGGAGGGGCCAGCAATTTTCGGGTGTGTTGCGTGTATGCTTGCCGATTTGTTGTGTGTCGTCACAATAGTGTGTCTGTAGTGAGCGTCCCAGAGTGTCTGACATTATGCAAGTTTTACTGTATTTACAAGCGAGTCGGGATGTTCTCAAAAATAGACTCTTAAAGCCATCAAACCGACACAAACAGCCACGACGATGTGTAGCCTGGAGGCGTCGTTCAGATTGATTTCTCTGTTGCATCACATTCTCCAGCTTCATTGAATGAAAAGTATCACCGTTGAGATAACGACACGATCTCGCGGAATGGTTCACAGCATATTGATGCGTAGTGACTAAGCACGAGATGTTTGCCCAATTCAATCGCGGGACGTGATTAATGACGCAAATGCAGAGTCTTAGACCGGTTATTTCAGTAGAATTCCCATCGTCCTTCTGAGTCGCCCAAAAGCATTTTCGACTACTACCCGCGAGGTGCGAGCGGACTCAGGCGCATAGACTTTGAGAACAGTGGATTTCTCGGGGGAGTATTAGAGAGTGGGAGTAGGAGACGGGAGGAGCGAGGGTAGAGAGGAGAAGTAGGGAGAGCGAGGATGGACGGTTAGTTTTCCTGCATAACAGGATACGGCCTTCAATAAGCCAATAGGTAGCGAGGATCAGGAGTAAGCAGGGGATCTCGCAGAATTTAATGGCGAGGCGATAGCAACATATCCATTAAGTAATGTTGATGTTTCGAAGTAAATTCGTGGTCAACAAGGAGTAGCCCTGTTCTTGACTTTGCGGGAGGAGTAGGAAGATAGATGATGTTTCCTAGTATTCTCAGGACGGGCAGTGAAAATTGAACACTGCCAGGGCCACCCAACATTTAACCGTGCAGTAAACATGTAGATCAGGTTCGGGGCGAGGACAACTTGCTTGGATGTTCAAATCGTGTGCCAACCTTTTCGTGTCAAAATAGATCATTCGGAATTGTTCGAGGAATTGGAGGGTAGAGCCAGTGTCAGAGTGACAAGAAATTAGTTAGGGAGCGTATATGCGAGAGCCGATGCACAGCGCTTGCAAGTGAAAGTAGAGGTCAAGGTAAGAGTAAAAACTTTTATTTAACGACAAGTATAAAAACATGGCTATAAGGGGTCAAGGCAGACTCGAATAAATTGGCGCGGTCGCGAGAGTATCTTTCCACGAGATTAGGGCGGACCTGACGGGTCAAGGGAGGATACGAAGCAACAGTCAGAGGACGAGGCGAGTTAGTGAAGATCGATATGTAAGAATAAATACACAATTTTGTTGAAATACTTTGACTAAAATTGTACGGGGTAAGTAGAGCACAATGGCCCTATTGACTAGGCGCAGATTTTCTTTAGACGTACTTTTAAAAGAAGCAAATGGGTGGGGGGCATCTCGAAACGGCGGAGTAAATTGATTCCATTCAGATTGGCCGCGCGCACCGAAACATTTTCGTAGCATTTTAGTGCGTGCACGGGCGGATGACAAACGCGCTTCATCTGCACACACACTACGCGTCCGTCTAGAGCTCACTTATGTTTAAAAGTACAAAAAAACCGTCAAGATAGGGCACGGGTGCCGGCTGACGTAAAAATTTTGTAAGTTAAAAGCAGAACAGATGGGTAACTAAAAACGTTGGCGAAACTAGTATAAAACCTAGCTGCGACCAAAGAACCTACCAATCCATCTCTACCACGCTAGCCATTTGACACGGGTCGTTTTCGACCCGAGTTCCTTCGCTCCGTGTGAACGCGGCTATTGAACACTACTTTGATTAGATACATTTATGGATATAAGAGAAATTCTGATTTTATATCTTTGCCATGATCAGTTTTCTATTCAAAAGATGGTACGTAGCAGCGTGAACAAACGGCATTTGCATAGTGTATAATTTTCTAGATGTAATAATCTATAATATAGATTATTACACCTAGAAAATTATGGTTTTCTGCTGTTTATACTTATCTTTGCGTTTGGATTGTGTTGCAGATTGGATGAAGACATTAATTCAATTCTTGACGCACCAGATGATAAACAGGTATAAACAAATAAAATACTAACTTTATAGTATTATATGTAGATCATTTGTATTTTGTCTATTTATTGGCTAAATAAGGTGTAAGTGATAATTTGTCATTTTCAAGATATCTGATTAATTAATAAGATGTTATCAAAGCCAGATTCCCAGCTGTTTGCATGATCAACGTTCAAAGACGGCTATACACAATGATATCCAATGACTGGGTTTATTTATGGAGCCATCTATGGATTTTGTACAGACCTTACAATTCTGGCAATATCTATGTTGCATGAGTTTGCTCATACCTGTATTAGTTTGGTCGAAACTGAATCACAGCCTTGCAAAATTAACATGCAGTTAAAAATGCAAAACTTTTACGTTACGGCACTGCTAGAAATAAGTCCAGATCCATAGTCTGTGTGGAATGTACAATAATAATTTATGGATGTTGTCGTGGAGGTATATCTTAAATAATTAATCACTGATTAACGATTGAACATAATGATTGTGCTGGCAAAACGTACAGCATTAGGAAGGAACTGGCAATCAATACATTACTGGTTCAATTCTAATATACTCTCAAATACTGAGATAAAAATAGTCCAGGTAGGACAATTTTTAATAGGATACTGAAAAATGTTTTGTCACGCTTGCCATTATTCATCTTCTCTGTGATTACTCATTGAGAAACTTGAGTCATTAATGAGTTTTGATAGTCGTCCATTTTCGGTTGTGGGCTGTTTCCAATTCTTTAGAAAACTAAATTATTGATTATGTCTACCATGGTTATAGCCATACTATGGTCTTGCTTGATTATGTTAACTTACTCCATGAAGTAGCTATGTGTGGCTATGAATAATTTATTTTTATTATTTCTGTTTTAGTGATGGAAATACAATGACTATAACTAGAATAATCAGTGGTTCAATTTGATATCGCATTCAATCTCAGTAGTAATAAAAAAAGTTAATTGTAAGTGTAACTCTTGTGGCATTTGCACACTGTCTAGTTATGGTCATATACAGCAACACACACAAGAACAAAATGGCTAATGGCTATATTTACTAGAATTCCTACATAACTTGTGCAATATTATAGCTAATTATTCACACACAGTATTATTTAAGAGATTAATATATCTGCAACTATTTCAGGATTGGCAAGATAGAAGCGACAATGTATCACACGTGAGATGCCTATCATCATGGTATGTCAGTATATTCAATATATATGCCAATAAATCCTGTTAGAGTGGACTAGTGTGTAAGCATGTTGCATATGCGGTTGATGATATTTCATTCCAGTGCAGGTACTATTATTACCTCGTCTGACATAGCTGGCTAATGACGGCACTGCCATACAGTGCAGGTACTATTATTACCTCGTCTGACATAGCAGTTATAAGATAATAAATATCTACCTTTGGTGCTAGTGACACTTCTTCCTTTTTCTGCAGTTATTTCTTTTTCATTGGATTTAGGGGTGCTGCTGGCTGTAGGTAACTGTATGCCTGAAACATTTATTGTCTCCTTTAGTTTTATTGCTGATGATTATGACTGCATACTTAAAATTATATAATCATATCTACTACTCAATTCTTTAAATTTACGGGATACTTCAAAGAAAGACTCACCTGAACAACCTGGTGTTGGTTCTGAATAATATGACGGGGACACTAGTTCGCCATCAGCTGCAGTTTCCACATCACTATTAACTACAATGACAAAACACAAAATACATAACTTTCATTTTTGAGTCATCGACATTACTAAAAAAAGTCTGTGACAAAACGTCTACATATTCTGAAGGAGAAAATAATTTTACACATTTGGACGCCTATTTTGTTCTGGGCAAAATGGGGAAAACCCCAGTATTAGGCCTACTAGTTACTACCATAGTCGTTGGCTCAAACCATGATCAAAAATTTCTAGTTGTGTAAAATTCCTAACATCCGAAACGCCCGTGTCTGTGGCTGTACACATCGTGCCTGCTGGATTAAAGTACGTGGGAGGGGGAGTGCACCGATTGTGTCAGTCGCGTGGGGGCGTGTAGGGGTGTGCACCACTGGTATGAGAGAGCGACAGCAAAACTCGTTCGTGGAGTTGAGAAAAAAGCTGTAAAATTACGATTTTACATGTAAATACTGTAATATGATATGCACTGAACTAAAAATGTGCCTTGACGGCTCTAGATTGCAAGTAAATTTTGGATAAGTAAAACCAAAATTCGGACAAGTAAAAATTGGTTCTTGTTGCCCGACAGTTTATTCAAATTGATCTATTGTGTAACTACAATACGTGTACTTACTATCCATTAAATCCTCTTCCTGCTCATTGGATTGGTCATCCTCCACTACTGCCTCAGCCGATGACGATTCCAGCAACGCTGGTGGGTTCATGCAAGGACGCCTTCCCAATACTTCGTCCAGATCATTAAAGTAGCTGCACGTTATGCGCGAGGTTTCCCAAACGGGGCGTGCGCGCCCTGTTTGTGCAACGTAGGGAGAACCCTGATACATGCACCATAGCTGCCATGTGTTTTGCCGACATATCCGGTGGCGTCACGCATTCGCACGCCACAATATTTCAAATGGTACACCCAGTAGTGCTGACTTGTGAGGAATAAAGCTATTAAAGGCATAAATACGTACATGGTGTAAAGTTGTGGAAAGTGTTCAAAAACATAGATGTCCATGTAGATAACTATGTGTTAAAAAGCCCGATCATTTTGCATTGTCTGAGCCATTTTTCGTGGAACCAATCAGGACCAAATGCAGTAGCGAAATCGAGCTGACAATGTTCTATAGCCCTGCGGCAGTTAATGAACGCGGGCTATAGTACTAGAGCTACGGCCCTCACCGGTTCAAGGATAGAAAACATGGGTACCATTGAAACCCATTGGGGCCATTTCGCTTACTCCCAATTCCTCTACGCTCAAAATCTACCCCATTCCCATTTCGTCTACGATCAGTTTGTTCACTAAATACCGGTAATCATTTATAAATAATAAAATGTGGTTTTGATTGGCATACTCATAAGAGTCCTACAGGAACTAAAACATAGCTGTCATAGGTACAAATAATGAGAACACAACTTGACAAAAATGGAGACACAAAATTGGAACATACAATGGGAGTACAAACTACAGTCAATGTCAATGGGAGTATCCGAGTAGGTAAAATGGGAATATTGCCGATTCTGAGAGTTGCCTAGAACGCAAATGGGACTCGGGAGTAGGCGAAATGGGAATATTGCCGATTCTGAGAGTAGACGAAATGGGACTCGGGAGAAGGCGAAATGGGAATATTGCCGATTCTGAGAGTAGACGAAATGGGACTCGGGAGAAGGCGAAATGGGAATATTGCCGATTCTGAGAGTAGATGAAATGGGAGTAGGCCAACTGGGATACATGTTACCGTGCTGAGTAAACTTACATCTGTTTACAACAATAGGAATACCTAGTAAATAAAGATATATAAATAAAGTGGAAGCAAATTACTTGCATTGTTGTGTAAAAATGAGGATTTTTTTTTTTTTTTATCTATTTCGGTGACGTAATCCACTTTAGATTCACTAATAAATATATTATATTAAATAATAATAGTAATAATGGATCATGGATCCATTATAATAGTGAGTATGTGGATTCATAATGTCATTTAGGTTCGGGTTAGGGGTTAAGGATTATAATCATAAATCATATGCATAAGTTGGGAACACTCCTTATGGCGCGTTTAGCCGTATGAGCATGGCTGTCATTAGCAGCTTCAATGATGCTCAAGACGAGTAATAATAGTACCCAGATGCACTGATATTGGCACGTAGGCGTCATTAGGGCCGTAATGTAGACGAGGTAATAATTGAGTACCTGCACTGGAAATGAAACTCAACGCGCATATAGTAACATGCTTACACCTAGTCGCATCTAGAACAGGATTTTATTGGGCATATTAATTGAATATACTGCACATACCATGATGATAGCATCTCACGTGTGATACTTGTCGGTTCTATCTTGCAATCTGAAATAGTTTGCAGATGATATTAATTGCTTATAATGATACTGGTGGTGTGACTAATTGTATAATTGGCAGCAAAGTTATGTAGGATTTACTAGTAAATATACGCCATAGGCCATTTTTGTTCTTGTGTGTGTTGCTGGTATATGACCATAACTGACAGTGTGCAAATGCGCAAAGAGTTACACGTTACAATTAACTTTTTTTATTACTACTGAGATTGAATGCGATATCAAATTGAACCACTGGTTCTTCTAGTTTAGTCATGTAGTATTTCCATCACTAAAACAATAATAATTAAAAATAAATATCAATAGCACACATAGCTACGTTCATGGAGTAAGGTTAACATAATGAACGCAAGACATAGTATGGCTATAACCATGGTAGACATTACATCAATAATTTAGTTTTTCTTAAAGACATTGGAGAACAGCCACAACCGAAAATGGACGACTATCAGAACTCTTAATGCCTCAAGTTTCTCATGAGTAATCACAGAGAAGATGAATAATGGCAAAGCGTGACAAAACTTTATTCATGTAATCGGTATAAAAATATGTCCCTACCTGACTGTTTTTATCTCCATGTATTTGAGAGTGTATGTAGAATTGAACCAGTAATGCTATTGATTGCCAGTTCCTTCCTAATGGCTGTACGTTTTGGGCCAGCACAGTCATTATGTTCTCGTTAATCATGCATTAAGTTAATTTAGATATACTCCACGACAACATTTCCATAAATATTATTATTGTAGCATTCCACACAGACTATGGATATGGACTTATTTGTAGCAGTGGCCGTAACGTAAAAGTTTTGCCATTTTTAACTCGCATGTTAATTTTGCAAGGCTGTATTCCAGTTTCGACCAAACTAATGACAGGTTATGAGCAAAGCTCATGCACATAGATATTGGCAGAATTGTAAACGGTCTGTAAGCAAAATAGCCATAAGATGGCTCTATAAATAAACCCAGCTCATCTGGATCTCATTGATGTATAGGCCCGTCCTTTGAAACGTTGATCATCGCAAACAGCTGGGAATCTGGCTTTTGATAAGCATCTTATTAAATTAATCGATATTTGAAAATGACAAATTATCACTTATGCAGGAGCGACGGACTTTTATAGCCAATAAATAAGAAAAAATACGAAATGATCTACATTATAAGTACTAATAAGTTAGTATTTTATTAATGTTATACCTGTTTATCAATCCTGGTGCGTCAGATTGAATATAATGTCTTCATCCAATCTGACAAACGAGCAATCCAAACGGCAAGATAAAGTATAGAAAGCAAAAACATAATTTTTCTAGGTGCTAAATATCCTATATTATAGATCTATTACCTAGAAAATTATAACACATGCAATGCCGCTTTGGTTCACACGATGGGCTACGTAACATACTTTTTGAATAGAATAAACTGATCATGAAAGATATAAACATCAGAATTTCTCTTATATCCAATAAATTATACTAATCAAAGTATGTTCATAGCGCGTTCAACGGAGAGAAGGAACTCGGGTCGAAAAGACCCAGTGGTCAAATGCGTCCGCGGGACGAGCGTGTCACCACGGACGTTTATCTTAGGTACGAAACGGACTCGGGATCGTTTGCGACCCGGGAGTCGTTTTCGCACACCACTCCAGAGTGGTGCACGAAAACGATCGAGTCCGAAACGACTCGATAGCGCTGAGTTTCATTTTTGCCGTGTGAACGCAAGCGACTCGAGTTGAATTAGTACTCACCGAACCACTAATGACGAAAACACAATGGAAATATAGAAAACAATGTAACCCAAAGGGCTCATCTAAATACATTGTTTATTTACATCGCATTTTGTTAGTCAAATCGTTCGAGCCACCCTACACGAGGCCCTTGCCTATATATAGTTCAGCAATAGCACAGTTTTCGGATCCTACATTTCAGTATTTTTACTAAATATACATAGTATAAATATTTAAATGGCCAAACAAAGAGAGAACTATGGTTATCCGAGAGAACGCTCGGCGCTTTTGAGATTGCTGGAAACTGATTTTATTCCAGGAACCAATAACGGGACCTTCGAGAAATCGAGTAGTGCTACCAAGACAGATGGTAGAAAACTCGGCACTTGCGAGCGATCATAAAAACTATTCTGCAAGTGAGTAATCGCCTCAAGGGAAATGAAGACAGTACAAGAAAGTTGTTGATAGACAACAATCCAGATCGGGAAGAGCGGCGCACAACGTGCAGCTATCTTAATGATCTGGAGAAGTATTCGGGAAGGCGTCTTGCATGAACCCAAGCAGCGTTGCTGGAATACGTGCAGGCTGAGGCAGTAAGTGAGGATGACCAATGCCAATGAGGGCAGGAAGAGGATTTAATGGATATGTAAGTTAACGTATTGTAGTTACACAATAGATCATTTGAATAAACTTGTCGGGCGACAAGAACACAATGTTCTTTTGTTACCCGAATTTTGTTCTTAGCTTTATCCAAATTTACTTTCATCTTGAAGCGATCAAGGCACATTTTTTAGTTCAGTGAATATCATATTAAGTGATTTACAGTGTAAAATCGTAAATTTTTAAGCTTTGTTCTCACTCCCCGAATCAGAAGTTTTGCTGTCGCTCTCCTATCATGACCAGTGGTGCACACCCTACACGCCCCACGCGTCTGACAGCATCGTGCCTCCCGCCTCCACAGCTAATATTAACAGCAGGCACGATGGTGTACAGCACAAGACACGGGCGTTTCGGGATGGTTGGAATTTTAACACAACTAGCATACTTTTGATCAATGGTTTGAAGCAACGACTATGGTAGTAACTAGTGGCGCTAATATCGGGGTTCTTCCCCATTTTGCCAGAACAAAATAGGCGTCGCACTGTGCTAATTATTTTCTGCCTTGCCAGAAAATATGTAAGAAAGTTTTGTTACAGACTTTTTTTAGATAAGTGATGACTCAAAAATGAAAGTTATGTATTTTGTGTTTTGTCATTGTAGTCTAATAAGATCGGTGGACTGCAGCTGATTGGCGAAATTAGTGTCGTCCGTCATATGTATTTGCAACACAACGACGGTTGTTCAGGTGAATGGTCTTTCTTTGCAAGTATCGCCGTAATTTAAAAGAATTGGTAGTAGCATATGATTAGACTAAATTTAAGTCTGCAGTCATAATCATACAGGATATAAAACTAAAAGAGACCATAAATGTTTCAGGCATACAGTTACCTACAGCCAGCAGCACCTAATCCAATGAAAAGAAATAACTGCAGAATAAGGAAGAAGTGTGCACTAGCACAAAGGTAGATATTTTTATTATCGTTATAACATATTCTTGTCATGATGCAGAATCTTTGCCGTGCTGGTTGGTCACAACACTAATTTAACAGCCATATCATTATCAATACCATATCTCAGCCCTAATATAGCACTCATATTATATCATAGAATCAATATATGAATATACTTCATTATATAATATGTAAATAACTATATATTTTAATAATATATTATTTATATTATATATATTGTATTTATATTATTTATAATAATTAATTATTTAAAGAGTCTGGGTTGGCACAACAAATTTTAACTCTACCTATATAATATCAATCAATATGATGTATATCATCAATTATATTATTAATAAATATTAATTAATATTTAAAACATAAGCGATTACATTTTAATTTTATTATAATTTATATAATTTTAATAATATTAAATTCTCTCACGTTATTTTTACAGGAAAGGGGAGCAAGGAAAAGGAAAGAAAAGAAAAGGCGAGCGATGTGTTTTTGGAGTCTATGTTACGCTATTGAAAGAGTCTGATGAGCCAGTTTTGGGATGCGGATGAGCGTCCGCCGCATTGAAAGACAGGAGAGAGAAGAAAATGACAAAGAAGTAGACAGGAGTAGAAGAAGAGAAAGAAGGATGCCGCAATCATGAATTTCGTATGTTTAGCATGTTAGACTGGAAACTTTAACGTTCATACAGCCTTCCTGGACGAACAGCCACAAACAGCGTATTATTCTTGCATCAGGCAGGAGATGAATTATCCTTTCTATACACTATAAAGTACACTAGTATACCCGAGTTTACGCAATCGTATGCGACAAAGCTTAGCATAGCAATTTGTGCAGTACAGGGTAATTTAAGACTCGCATAAGTGGACACTTCTTCGACAGCATTTTGTGTCGACTTGGTTTTTGTGTCGTCAAAATATGGCGCGT
>NW_014577706.1:36786-60021 GCF_000485595.1 Priapulus caudatus
CGTTCGTATGTCTGTACGTGCTACGATCGTCTCTTCTGCTGCCGCGCGCTCTCCTCTGCTCTAGTAGGCTATTTTATGATCTCTATGGGTATGTTGTACCTGTGGGGCCTGTATCACATGCATGACCCATAGTGTGACTAGCTCTATGAGCATGCTCTCCCCTAGTCGTCCTAACTATATTATTCAAAATTCCCCAACAATGAAATAACTTATCTCGAAGGTGCGTCATCGTGCGACCGGAGGCGCCTTCATCAGCAATGTGGGCCTAACTTCGTTTGTCTAGACTTGAAGTAATTCTGTTCACTTTTTATGGTTAAATTGCTGCATTATACTTCTTATTTTACTATATTGTTTGATGTGAACATACACTCATGACGCATACATAGCCCATAGCAAGCAATTAATGTTATGAACACTAATATCAAATCGTCCAGGTTTTTTTTGATTTTTAACTAGATTAGAAACAATTTTATCAGGTAAGAATTTGACGATACGTTTAGTCCTGTTAGTTCTTACTTTTAATGTAAAAAAATGGCAACAAAAATTTTACAAATTTTACCATAGAAAATTCGTGACGTAGTCAATTTAAGTGCAGTTAAAGTTAAACATTAATGTTGGGAACACTCCTAATGGAGTATCACCCAACCATACCTACTGCTGTTCATGTGTGCACTGTACACCCATCAATAATAGCGGCTGCTATGTAAGGTCGCGTGTAATTAGGAAATGGCCGTCTTAGTTTATTTTCATCTTAGCTGCTCCAATTCTCGTAAACGTTCAGTGTTTCTCTTGATAATACCAGACATATTCGACATAACATATCATGCATATATGGGCACAACATGTGTGGTAGTAAACGAATTTTCCCAAAGGTTTTACAAGTTTTTTTCCATAATGAACAGAGCTCTGATGAATATTTTTGTGCAATTTACTGGTAATTTGTCATTTAAACATGCAAAGCAATTTAATATGTTGACTCTACTTTCAGTAGTTATTGTATTTGTAAAAATTTTAGGTGTGCATGCAATCAAGTCAGGAGTACATAAATAGAAAATATAGAATGTATAATAGAATCTGTCTATGTATTCCTGATCAAATGATACCTTGTAATCTTCTGTAGTGTACGTAAGAAATGTCTGAACATCTCTAATAATTCAGTAATGTTTAAATGATGAACTAAAAAATACATCCTAAGTTGGGCATGCATGAGTTAATTGGTTGACGCATCTCGGTATGTAGCTCAAGCAACATCATGATCATATTGCAAGAAAACAAATTGTTTGTTTAGTGCAACTACTGTTATTGTTTCAGTGCCAAATGTGTACCTGTTTACCTGGCAGGGAGTAGGTGTGAAATCGGAGTGGCAAGCGCTTTGACTCAAAGGTATAATTAGATGTGTGGTACTATGCTCAGTTCCAGCCTTCCTTCGGAGATATTAAATGCAGTTTAGATAGTGATTCATTTGAAAAATCATTTTGATATTTGATAGATAAATTTTAACTGTATACACGTCTGCTGTGTATGCTATGGTAAACAAAAATAAGAGTAAACAAAATAAAAGTCAAATATTCACTGGTTAAGTTTGTGTACTTGTACCTATCAAGGTTTACCTAAAACAGTGGGTACAAGTAAGTAAATTTTATGTATAATGAACATACAATCATTTCAAATGTATTATAATCTAGAATTGAGGGTTAAATGGTTTGATTGTATTATTTTTATGCATGGAAGTATAATTTATCAGTGTGGTTTTCGACATTTCAGGGCCTGCGATAAATTAAGATGCACCGATTGTGACTTTAAATGTGTCATGTACAACGACTACAAGTGGAGAGATGACATTGACTACTTGTTCTTGAGAAACAATGTGCCTGATTTTGCAAAGCTCAAGGAAAAGCTTTTAGTCAGAAAAGGTATAAATACGATCACAGGGTTTATGTGGAGTTATTTTGAAGTGTTATTTTCAAGGTCCTGGAGTCTAGACTATGGTCCTGGAAAGTACTGGAAAATACTTATTGTGTTTGGTCCTAGAAAGTAATTGAAATTTAGTTCATGTCAATCTTGTCCAAGAGAAAATAAAACTTGCTTCATGAACGAGTTTTCCTGCTATCCCTCGCCACCTAATTTTGTTTAGGGAGTCTTGGGTATATGTTAATGCAATACTGCATTTTGTCATCATCGTACTGTGGATATCTTGCTTTGGCCAGTGTTGATGAGGCAATTACCGTTGTATTGCAGGCTTCAGGGCCTATGCATGCCAGTGCAAGTGGAGGTCAGTAAATCAGGTGGTGGACATACGCGATGACCCCGACATCAAGTGGGTGTGTGGTAAACACTAAACATCCAGCCGCCAGTATCACACCATTGTGCAATTTATTCAAGGCAAGTATGCGCCAATAAAAAGCAGTTGGAATTTGTCCCATGTGAATGCTATTGTTGTGCATCCACTTTTGCCCACATCCTATTCCGAGAGATGGATGGTGGTGGTGGGTGGCTATTGCAGCAGTCACTAGTAAGGCAGGCATAAAATCAGCTGTGAAGGTTCATTCCCTCCTTGATCTATGAATTTTAGAAAATGTTAACCAACTCACTATTTATATATATAGGTCACTGGCAGCCGCTTACACTTAAACTTTTCACTGAAAATTATTTTTAAAGAGAGTAGCATCAAACAATGAGTTTTAGGATGAGGTATCGCAGGTGGTTTTAAAGATTATTTGCCTACTAATGTCGCTGATAGTTTTGCATGTTACAGTGCATGCTATAGGTTTTATTATTTACATTTGGCTCTAATCTGCTGTTAATTAATGCATCTACATTAGATATTATATTACAGTATTACTTGTGCTTTTTCCATATATTGCATAGTAACAAAAACACAAATGTTCGTAATTTGATAAAACTCAACTGATATTTGGAACAGTCTCTTTCTTTTTGAAAGCATGCATTGCAGTGCTTGTAACTGTAGCTACTGAATCAGCATAGGGGGGATATAAAGTATTAACACTATATTGAATTAGTTTCTTTTACTTCATGTCTGAAATTATACCTCATGACCCATGTGGACCATGTATTCACGTGTGCTAGTTATTTGCCTGTAATTGTATGTTTGAAAATTTTATATTATGTGGATGTAATATGTGATAGCACGTATTAACTTTATGTCAATTGAAAACGTTAAATCACCACCCACAGGCTATCTAGCATTTGCATATATATATTCATACACATTATTTGAAATAGTAATAGTCTAATTACTACAGAACTGCTGGTTTGTGCACCGGACATGTTTATATAACTGTTGATCATCATCATGATCGACATGATGCTAAGAGTGTGAAATGTCATTTCTAAAAGCGTTTCAACTCATCAAAGTATAATGAGTCACTATTTTTTTCCTAGATTGATATGGGAAATATTCACTTCATTATTGTACACTACGTGACATTTTACATTGTAGCGCTAGTTTGGGCAAACTCACTAATCCCAGGGTCGAAAATTCGTGATATATTTCTATGATATTCCGTTTTAAATCACACCAGTTGTGTTCCACACGTATTAAATTGTACTGGTCCAAAGTCAGGGATATTCTGTTGAACGGTTGGTTAGAATTCTAAATTACAATACCTTAGCATTTCATCTAACTTTCGATTCGTACTTCAATCATCTAACTCTCAAATCGTAATTTTCAGTGATGGCTAGGTTCGTTATATAGTGAGTAGCAGTGCGTAGATATTGTAAAGAGGGTATGCATCCGAGAGACTTGCCCTGGGCGTGTTCGTTTGATTGCTGTCATCCGTTTTGCGTGGTTTTTGTATGACACTTGAATAATTTGAAACGCGATTGATAAGAAATATGTTTTTATTTGTTGTTGCTGTATTGTTTATTTATTGAATAGAGACATTTTATGTTTTTTGTCATGTAGGTATTGAGATTGCGCGTCAGTTTTTTTGCTGCTTTCACACCTGATATTAAATTTTGACAGCACATGTTCGCTTCTTGTTTATTGTTATGTGTTGCTACACATGTAATGTGCAAAATTATAATATCCACATATATAATATGGTTCCATGATATCAGGAGTGTATCAATACTATATATATAAAATTATATCCTATTATATTATATAGTATACTGCTATATAAAAAAAATTTTAGATATACAATTCGGATCTTGTCATGCTGGAATTGCCTGACACAGAGATATGCATCTCGAAAAGCTCGCTTATTAAAACTTAAACACCCTTAATCTATTATTTGAATTTATTTTTTCTGATCATGGGTGTGTCGTGTGTGATTTTACTTCTGATATATTATATTATATATATACTTATATAGTATATATATATTAAATATATATAAAAGAACGGACAAAGCAGATTGTCCAATCATCAACTGAATACACACACCACACACTATATATATATAATATATTGATTATATATATATACTCCTGAGTTATGAGGTCACATGTTCTGCCTATCATCGTTTAGTATTAGTATTAAAGTTTTAGTTATCTGCTCTATATCTATAGTGTTTCTCAATAATTCGTGGATAGCTGCCTCTGGATTGCTGTGGTTGAGGTGAGTTTCTGTGTACGTAGCGCCCGTGCCACATTATCAAGAGAGAACGAAAAATTCTAATTCATTTTCCAGTTGTATTCTCAAACGTGGCTTGGTGTTGAAGTGTGACTACCTAGTCATGTGGTTGTTTTATTGTGGAAAAACAGTTCCATAAGACGTTGAACTTGAAAATTTTGGCAAGGCGTCTTCAGCTGATGTTCTTTCCAGTGCTATACGCTTACAAGCTTTATACACATCCCAAAATTACACACGCATCACGCACGCATACATGCACGCGACGCTCGTATGCACACTCTCTCCCTCCACACACTCTCTCAAAACACACACACACACACACACACACACACACACGCACACACACACACACACACACACACACACACTAATCTTACTCACAGTGCCTACTTGATAGCCTTCGTTGCCTGGAGTAAGCCAACGTTTCCCTACAATGGGAGATGTCTGAGTCTAGTCTACTTTAATAATGATTATGTCAATGGTAGGGTTAGCTGTAGCTTAGTTAGCATGACTGAGAGTAGTATTGTAACTTGTATTTTCGAGTGCTCGCGAGTATGTTTGAAAAATGGGTCGGCAGATCTAGAAATGTTTGAATTTCTTTCTAGCAGTCTTCATATGCCATAATTTTGAGTTTGCGCAGTACAGTTCTTAAAATTTGAAAATCTCAATAAATTACCAGCTTTATCAGGTGTATCAGGGTAACATTCTCAATGCACTTGTGTAGGATACCAATGCAACAAAAATGTATACGTGGTAAAGCTTTGATCATGTGGAAATAAACACATCGTCTGTCAATTTAACCTAAACATGGTAATATGTTAGTTTTATTAATTGATGCATGTTGGATTTTTTGCATGTTATTTGTTGACAACCATGAAATGCTATTATGTATTTAAAGTGTAAGCTACTCTACTCATCCTCGGCGAATGTGCTTGTTTGCAATTCATATTCTCCATTTTCATTTCCAAAATTTTCTCTGGTTTATTTTTAGCCGGTTTTTCTGCACTATCGTATCAATTATCATCTGTATACAGTATAGTATTCTGTTTATAAAAACTTTCTTCTTGCATATGCAACTTATTTCCCCTCAACCTTCACTCTGCGACTTCACATATCTCTCCATCCGTTTCTGCAAGTTTGTTTGCTTTTATTTCTCACCGCTGTCGTTTGTTGTTACACCCCGCAGGAAGCACGAATCTAAAGTTATGTATGCCGCTGGGGCGAGATCACTATGCATGTGGCGCCACCTCACCAGAGCACCCGCCGCCTCTCTCGTAGAGTCGCTGAGACGCGGCGTGGCGTGTAGCGGCGCGCGGCTAGCGGCGCCGGACGACGACAAAGAAAAGAGCATCCTGCTCGGCACCACGTACCTCCTCCAGCAGGACGGGCTGGAGATCCAGGAAATGCCCGTGAACCTGCGTAAGAAAGCGAGCGTCACCTTCGAATCGTGCGCCGCGGAGGATGCGGCGGCGGCGGAGGCGGCGTCGCCGCGGCAACCAGCGATCGCGCTGCAGCGGGACAGCGGGCTGCGGGCAGAGCTGCGTGCGTGCGCGTCGTTCCGAGAGGTGCAGCTGCTGCTGGAGCTACCCTCGGAGCAGGTGACTCCCGAGGCAGCCGTCTACGTGCTGCAGCGCCTGCTACAGCTGCACCCGCTCAGCGTGCCCGAGAAGGAGCCGTTCACCCAGGGGGCGCTGGTGAGCTACCTCTGCCGCAAGGTGGCGCGCTGCGCGGCGAGTCTCTCCGCCGACGCGCTCGCCGTCGCGCTCCGCACCGGCGCCCTCTATGCGGATGTTCTCGACGACGCGCTCGTCGGCGCCGTCGCCGCGGAAACGACGCGGCGGCTCGCCGACGACGGCGCACGCTACCCGGTCAGCGCCCTCTGTGAGCAGGCGGGCGTGCTCGCGCGGAGCGGCGTGGGGGCGCCACTCGACGCGCTGCTGCGGCGGCTGTGGCTCGAGATTGGGAACCGCTACGAGGAGATCGACGAGGAGAGCGTCGTCGTCGTCATGGCGGCGCTGCGGCACGCGACGCGCGACGAACGCTACCTGCTGCGCCTCGTCGAGCGGCGGCTGCTCGCTTGTTTCTGGAAGCTCGACGCCGACGACGTCGTCGCGGTCGCCGACCTCTCGCGCGACCTAGGACTCGGCCGCGAGCGTTTCCTCGCGGAGCTGTCCCGCTGGCCGCGCGTCTACTTTCACAAGCTCACCGACGCGCGGCTCATGGCGGTCGTTCGCTGCCTCGCGCACTTCGACCACCGCTCGCCGACGCTCGTGAGACCCCTCGAGCGCTACATCGCCGCCCGCGTCGCCCACCAGGTGGAGCAGCTGTCGCCGGAGCTCGTCGCCGCGGCGATGCGCTACTGCGTGGCGTGCCGCGTCGTCTCGGAGCCGCTGTTCGCGGCTGCGGCCCGCTTCGTCGCGCGGCGCGCTAGTGAGATCTCGCCTGCGACCATCGTCGCGATCGCCCGCGCGTACGGCGAGCTCAACCACGTGCCGACGAACGCCGCTGAGCTGTTCGGAGCGCTCGAGTCGATCCTGCACGACGACTTCGCCGCGTTCTCCCCGGCGGACGTCGTCGACTTGTTTGCGTCGTTCGTCTACGTTCGCCGCTACCCGCTGAACTTCACGAAGCGCGTGTTCAACGCGGTGTTCCTCGCGCGGCTGGAGCGGGAGACGGACGCGGCGGCGGCGGCGGCGGCGTGGGTGAAGCTGAGAGCGCTGGACGCCGCGCTCACGCTCGAGTGCAGGGGGCGCCACCGCGGCCCGCTGCTGCCGGCCGACCGCTCAGCGAAGAGCCTCGCGACGGACGCGCGGCTGGCGCGGGCTCGCCGTCACCTCGTGCGTCCGCTCGCCGACCTTCTCGGCGGGACAGAGTTCTTCGAGGATTCGGTCGTCGTCGCCGGCGTGCCGCTGCTCGCCGCGTACGTGCTAGATTTCGAGGTGCGGCTGAACGGGCGTGGCGAGGTGGTTGCGTACCGAGGGGGCGCCGGCGTAGTGACGCGTCGCGCCGTGCTCATACACCCGCCCGAGCACTACACGCACGGCGGGAAGATGCTGATGGGCGAACAAGCGATGCGGGTGCGCCACCTGTCGCTGCTCGGCTACCAGGTGGCGCAACTGCAGCTGTCGAAGATCGACGCGCTGAGGCAGAAGCCGAGGCAGGAGCTGATGGAATACCTGCGTGCGAACGTGTTTCCCGGCGAGGAGTCAAACTCTAGGTGGCGCTGATTGTACCGCCTGTTCGTTTGTTGGCATTCAGTGGGTAAATGCTAGACTATTAAATAATATTAATTATACTAATAATAAATGATAAATTTTATGCGGGGTTGTTGCAACCCTATTATACCCAGGTTTGCAAATGTTAGCTGGTGGCGCCATCTTGCGGTCATACATCAATAGACATGTGAATAACAATACACATGTATTCACACAACGTAGGCTAGGTAATTATGGTAAAATATCAGTGTTGTAGGTCTCGAGGCCGGTCTTGGCCTCGAGACCGGCCTCGAGATCTTTTTCCTTGTTCTCGGTCTCGGTCTTGGCCTCGGAGTGCAATGACTCGGACTCGTAACGTTTTCAATGGCTCGATTAAGATTCTTGTCCCTTTGCGCTTTTTCGACCACTTCTTTCTCTTCTTCTACCACTTCGAATGTACTATCACTCTCTCATTTGGTTCAACAAGCCGTGTCATTCTCGTAAAACACAAATGGATTCGTTACTTTGACACGTTTCGTATGACTCGTGTCTCTGTGTTTTCGGCTGACTATACACTTTCGAATGTCTACGATGCACTGTTGCGATTTTTTCCCTTTTTTCCCCTTTTTCCCGATTTTTTCCCTTTTTTCCCTTTTTCCCCGATTTTTTTCCTTTTTCCGATTTTTTTCCTTTTTTTAATCAAAACTGGACTCGGACTCGGACTCGGAGGGGGGGTTCGGACTCGACTACAACACTGTAAAATATACGGCTGGAAGTTTTCCAGCTTGCCAAAGACAAATTGCACGATTACTGTGATGAAAAACTGCTCACATGGTCTTTGTTTATGTTTTATAGAGTCATCTTTCATATAGATGATGCCACTAAACCGTGGATAAATATTTGCAATAAAAACTGGGCGTTGATGTGTGATAATTTTTTGTCGTAAAGCTGGTGTGTTATTTTATCAAATTAATCGGCCAATAATTAGTTCATTGCTAATCACTACGATTGCTGTTACGTAATTAGCTGCGTGATCATACGTCTGTATTTTGTTTGCGTAATGAATCTAATGTTATGAATCGCATGTCACCAGCTTACACCTATACGTAACAAGTTACTATTCGCTAAAATATATCCAAAATTCCGACGCTGACCTGTGATCATCGCCTCGCGCATGATGACAATAAAAGATAATCTGATGCTATTAATCTCAGCGAGTACTATAACTTGCTTGCGAATCTTGCGCATTGTGCGATCGCAAACTCGACTGACGAGTTTTTCTCGCATGATATCTTTCTATAGAGACGTGGAAAGGCCGTCTGTGCAATCATCCGTCACAGCTGGCTACCTGCAGTCGTATCATCTGTATGTAGGATGCCTACCGGGCCATGTTAACCGTGTTACCTGTACTTGCGTCTACATTAGTACGGCCGTGTTGCGTATGTAGGCGCGTAGTGTCTCTCGTCAGCTGCCTTTCTCTGTGCGCAGTGTTTTTTCGGCTCTCTATCTCTCTTGCGATTGTTTTATAGTGTTTTGTTTTAACGTAACCGTTTATCGCGCGATCTCTCTCTACTCGCTCTCTCTCTCTCTCTCTCTCTCTCTCTCGCGCTCTCTCTTTCGCGCGCTCTCTCTCTCCTCTCGCTCTCTCTCTCTCTCTCTCTCTCTCTCTCTCCTCTCGCGCTCTCTCTTTCGCGCTCTCTCTTTCTCTTCCTATATCTCTTTCTCTTCCTAGTTCTCTCTCTCTTTTGTTCGCCCTTTCCCTACATGTCTATCTTCGACTCTCTCTCTCTCTCTTTCTTTTCCCTATCCCACTCACTTTCTCACACTCTACCGCTAATTACTCGGCGTGTCGACAGCATCGCCACCAGCAGCAGAACAGCGCGCGTGCATCGCGTCTGCACGAATGACGTACACACACAGATCTAGACGTCAACGCTAGTGATGGACAGACGAGCATCGCATTCGTGTTCTTTCCGCGTTGATGTGTGTGCATAGCAGCAGCAGCAGCCGCCGCCGCGTGCACTTGACCGAAGCGAGAGACCGAGAGGTGGGTGGCGTTCAAAGGCGTGTGTGCGAGTGAGGGAGAAGTGGCACACACACACACACACACACAACATGCTGAGCGTCGCTGTAGCGTAGACGTGCGAAGTGGAACGGGAGCTTCCGCGACTCTTCGCGTAGTCGAGTGAAAGTCATGCAGAGACAGGAGGAGCTGCACAGACCGTGGCAGTCGGCTGGAGGAGTAGCCACGGACTCGCGTGGGAGCAGTGCCAACCGCAAGGTAAAATTTATTGTGATAGTGTATCGTGGGCGGGTAGAGTATGAGCGCTTGAGATTGTCGCGCTCGCGGTCGTCATGTGAAACTCGATCGCTGGCCGCCGTCATTTCGAACCTGTTTGAAATTCACCGCTCGGCGCGTCGCATGATTGTTGTCATCGTCGCTAAATGATTTTAAATGTGCTTATAGGCAACTCGTCGTGCCCTTGGCTTTTTTCGGGCACCTGGCCTAATTATTCTAACCTCTAGAAACATAGCCCGCAGTGTCGCCAAGATTAAAACAGTTTCTATGGAAACCGCGGCAATAAAGCGCCACGAGCGAAATAGTTTGTGCGTGAACGTTAGGGAAGAACTCACGAGAAAATACGCCGATACGGTGGTTTTTATGACCTTTTTGATTGACACGTACGTGGCAAATGGTGATGAAGTTCCCGCGAATGACGTTTATTTGTTGACTTCGAATTTTTTTTTTCGCGCTCAAGCTGCCGTCGTTGCGATATGTGTCGGTATGTGTGTAGCCTTGTAAACCACGCTGATAGCGACAATATTACGCTCAACTATGAATATGATAATTCAACCATGAACTTATCATGAGTATGTTATATTAGAATCTGTTATTGCAACTTATCATGAGGGAATATAAATTTGTTTTTGAACAAAATAGTTTTTACGGTAAACACGTTGTTGAATAATACAATTTGTTTTCATTCACTCCTGGTAGTATATAGCAAGAAGTATTGCCATCTAAATTCATTTAAACAAAAGCACATTTTTGATTTTATCACACACGCGGACGCAGCACACATACATGCACACGCGCGGGCGCCCACAAACACACACACACACACACACACACACACCTGCGCGCAATCATTGAACCGGGAACCAAGATCATAAAATGGCGTAACGGCGTGTGTACTCTCCGTAAACACTTAGAAAGGGATTAACGCGTTTTAACACCATACTTCAGACATTGTCTTGTAGGCTCAATTGATTATAGCGTTGTGTATACCGGCTCATAGCCACTGCAGTCACGCATTTTACCTTCGTAATGCCTTTATCCCTCTCTCGCAATCTCTCTCTCTCTCTCACGTTTTTTTAGATATGTTAAGCATGCAGGCAAATAACAGAACAGTGTTAGATGGATTTCCTTAATTTTTAAACTAAAAATTCCATTTACGATGACTAATTACATTGGCGAGAACTGGTTTTGGCTGCGTGCCATCCGATATTTTCATAGCTCGCTGTGCTATGCGAGGTATTTCAGCTTTCATTAGAGATCGCCACGAAAAGCCTGATTTCTCCGCATTCGAATAATTTATGACGCTGGACGACGGATGACTGCCGTACCGTTCGAGAGCTTTACGAAACCAGCTTATTTCGACACAACTTCGTAAATGGCAAACAAATAGATTTAGAATCCGGTTTGAACGCGCGATCATCGCCCGACCCTGAGTGGCAGAAGTCTCTCGTCGCGCGTAAAAAACGAGGGGCGCAGCGCGCGTATCGCAGGGTATCGGTAGAACTTATGGGACTGGTATAACTGCGAGGAGTGGACGAACAGACAGACAGGCAGTTTGGCTGACAGTCCAGTTTTCAGTTCGCTTAACGCCGAAGCGCCGTCTAATGGCTTTATTATGAACAGGCAGGCCGACCAAACTCATCCTCACCAGTCAGTTCGCATGCATCCGGTAGAGCAGTTCGGTTTTGAAGCTTCGTATTGGGACGTGTAGTCGGCGAGGTGAGATAGAATTCTTCTGGCACTTTCGATAATTTTATGAGGTGCCCGAGCGTATCGATTCATTACGAAGGTGCTAAATCCGCTTCGCTCTCTCTCATTTAGTGGTTCCGTTAGTAATTGCAAGTGTATGCGTAGCTCTAGTACTGTAGTCCGTCGCTCTGTCGCAGGGAGTCGGAGCGAGGGGCTATAGTAATAGTGCTAGGTGTATGCGTTAAAGAATGAACATATCAGAAGTGTAAATCGAAATTCGTTTTTAAGAATACCTGAACATATCTATACATTTTATTCACTTGTATAGGATACGTTGTATAGGCGTGTTCACGATTATAGTGGAATCGATAAATGCGGATTTGTACGTGTCTGGGTTGCGCGGTAGGCTGCCGAGTGAGAAGTTGTAGCCGGTGGCGGGATATGGGAATATAGCAATACAAGCGACGTCATAGGCCACTCCCGCTCCCGGGCGCGCCCTTTTTTCGCTGAACCATTCCGGTGGCGAATCGCTTACCTAAATTTGCGGCGAAAATGCGATCGCGGGAGGCCCTAGCAAAGCTTTGTCGTCGACTGAATGATTGTTGAAAGAAAGTGACAGGCGCGCGAAAAGGTAACCATGAGACGAAACCAGTTGTCGAGCGGGGCGCGCGCGCGCGTGCGTGCATGCTACTGTCCACCTATATACTAGCTTCCCGTCCACATTGCAGACGGCGTCGCGGGATGGCCTAGGCAACGACGCTCGCACGTTCGGCGGCTCTGTGCTCGTGAGTGCGCTGATGCGACAACGAGACAGCGTAGTCTCGCGCGACAAGGCGACCCGCTTCGCACAGAAGCTACTCGCGCTCGGTCACATCCGCAGCACGAGCGGCAGCGCGACGTTCCGAGACTCCGGCAAGGCACGCTACGTGTGGACGGACGAGAGCGTCGTCTGCGACGCACGCCGACGCGTGAAGATGATGGCCGGCGCGAAACCGTCGCCGCCGACGCGGTTGTCGGCCGACGAACTCGATCCGTCGCCGACGAATCTCATCGAAGACACGATCATCGAGTTTCAGGATCGATTTCTGGCGCTCTATCATCCGCAGCAGCAGCGGCAGGAGAGAGCTAGCACGAGCGCCAGTTACTACACCGATACGCACCCGGGTAGTCTTGACGGAGAGATGGTAGACGCCCGCGAGACGAGAGACTCGAATGGCGGATACGCGAGACACAGCTACGACGGCGTCATCTCGTCCGTGGATCGGCACCCGAAGAAAGCACCGTACGATACTCTCCCCGCGAAGAGCAAGAAGCAACGAGGAGGAGGAGGAGGAGGAGGAGGTCACCAAAACGGGCACGACGAGCGACATGTGCAGGAGCTCCGCGTCGCCGATCAGCAGAGAGACTCGAAGCTGCTCGAGACGATGACGTCGATGAATCGTGACGTCGTCAGCAACTACGAGGCGAAGATCAACGACTTGATGGCGAAGATGAACGAATTAAAGTGCATAGCTGAGATCCTGGAGAGATCGGCGCAGTTCAAAGAGCTTGGCAATGGCAACGGCGCTCAGATGGTTATGTGTGAGGATAACTCATACTCGGCGCGAACGCAAGGTGAGTACGTGTAATTAAGTATGACTACTTGTATATACTTTTTCTGTACTATTCCACGTGCGTGTACGTGGGTACGTAGGTGCTTGCGCGCGTGTCTTTCGGCGTTCGTGCGTGTGTGACCGCATACGTTTGTCTGTGTTTGTTTTTCTAAGAATTTCTGGGAAGAATCGGAAATAAAGAAAGATCTCGAAATGTCTTGATCATACTATTTTTTTCTTTAAAATGACTATAAATTTGCATATACACCACGGTTCTAAGAGGGGTCTTCTTAGTTTAATATATGCAGTCAAACTTGTGCTAGCTGTCACCTAGCCTCAAAGAACGGACACATATCTATAAGACACCTTTGGGCTTTCCTCGAGTGGGATGTGCGGTAAAACTCCATATGAAGGTTATCTGTCTATAAAGACAAATTGGAATTTTCCCTCGAGTGACCCTGACATGCATGTTTTGACTGTATACGTGTTTCTAAGATTGATTACCTGAGACCTTAGAGTATAAGTATAGTGTATATACTCTGTATAGCGTGTAACTTCAGTAGCGGTATTCTATGCTCTATAGTGTTTCGTTGATGTGCGCGTTGGGCAAGTAGATTATTAACGACAATTAACCGCGATCGTTTAAGAAACACGCGTCGCGCCACTCTCGTGAATTGACTTGTCCGATTATTCCGATCCCGCTTCTCTTTAGTCTCACAATAGAGATCGCTGTCGCATCGGCGAGTTTTTCTTTTACTTTAAAACGCGAGTCGAGCGCGAGCATGTTTTTCCGTGCCCAGTACAAGCTAGAAGAAGGGGGGGAGTTCGGTACCGATTGGGTCGCCACACAAACCTGTCCCAGCTGCCCCGCGGCATTTCTACAGCTCTACAGCCCCACGAATTCCTCGCATTCCGTACGCACAGTGTCTCGTGGACCGCTCGGGAAGGAGCAATTAATCTAATAACAGCTTGTGCGATTGCCTCGTGACATATGACGATCCCATGGGGGGCGTAATTACACAGATTCCGCTTGTTGCCTTCCCTTTCCTCTCGTGCGGGCTCTATCGGCGAAACCTTCCCGGGACAGTTCAAGGTGGCCGAGATACACCCGGTCTCTAATTTCGGCATAACTTCGTGTCGAAAATCTGTCGCTCTCTCGTCTGATGCAGGCATTGTCGGTGCTAACAGGCGCGTTCGCGTTGCCCCTTGCAGATCTCACGGATAAGAGCAGACTCGACCCTCCCGTCGTCAAGCCGCCACGGACGGGTAAATCGAAGCCGCGCAAGGACAAGGAGAGTCGTGGCGACGTCGTCGGCAGCAGGCGCGTCGCTAGAGACGCCCAGCGGCTCGCCGACGACTCGCTCGTCGACCGGATGGCTGAGCGACCGACGGAGATGTCGCCAGTGTTGCAGTCGGAAAGCAGTCTCCGCAAGCCGATAGTGTCGCCAAACGTGAAAATGCGGCCTTTGTTCTGGAGTAGAATCCTTTTAGCCGAAGGTACGGGGGTTTGCGCGCTCGCTCACTTAGAATAAACTAGTGGGAGGAGGGGGTGGGGGAGTGATGGATGACCGAATGAGTGGATGCAGACTGCTAAGTATCACATTTCGAGGGTTGCAATAAAGTTAGCTGAAAGAAGGATACGTTTCTGAAGTGCGAATTATATATGGCACCTTCTTCCCCTAGGTGTACGGAGCTAAATATGGCGGTGTCCGGCACCACGTGTCCGACCTCAATTGTGGCAACGAGGATATAAACGTGCATGTCGAATTTAACTAGGCGTGTTTTACATATTTGTCACAGTTAAAATCCACTCAACATTTACACGCGAATATTGTCACAGAATGCTACATGGCAATTCAAATATCAAACTCCACTTTCGTGCATATAATACGCATATAGTCGCCTTGTGATTGTAATTGGGCATTGCTGGTGAAAGCCTAGATACAATAATGTAACCCAAACCCAGGATAGGGTCCCCCAGGATAGGGTCCCCCAACCCCATATCCTGGGTTTGGGTTACATTATTGTATCTAGTGAAAGCCACAAGATGACCAGGTAAATTTCCTCACATAGCTTATACTATTGCGTTTCTTCTTAGCTGTATAACTGTTCGTGTGCACGTGGATGTGTGCAAATAATTATATGCCATGAAATTTACGCTTTGCGTATTCATCGGGAAACTTTACAATAGCATTAAACTCAATTGCAAATAGAGCGAGAAAAGCTCAGAAAGACGAAACCGTAAAACTAACGCACGGCTTTTACAGTATACTGCCCATATATACGCTGACCCGTTATAAATTAAAAATCCGCCTGCGTACCATAAAAACCACGACCCCGTGTGCGGTTACTGACCACAGCGCGCCCTTTTATATATGAGATGCGTATCTTTGTAATAGTTCACCTGGTCCCTATTCATATATATATTAGTGTACTTTATCTGACCATCTTATCACATCCACCCCACGAAGCTCGGCACGCATCCGTGGATTCTCTTGAATGGACGACGTACTCTACGTCCGCGTAATTAAAATAAACGTTGCTTTGTGTTTGGATGAAATATATGCTGTGGTGACGGCGACTAATGATTGCAGTCGACCCCCGTGCTCGTTATTTTACCTGACGGTGAGATGAGGGACGAATAATTGCGATAGAAGACTCGCAGACAAGGCGCGCGGAAAACTGTTTGCATATATACTCGCCTATTACGCTTCGTTAGTGAATGACTGATGCGTGTTCTGAATAACGAACGTATGAACACGGTTGTGTTTCGTGGGTGCAATGCTCGGTTGTTGCCAGGGGTAACCGGCTACAAAAACTCGGATGCCCGGTAAAAATAACAAGTGTCTGACTTTCTCGAGCACGGAATTATGGGGAAAGCGGCATTCTGAATTAGGATGACGCGCCCTACATTGCAATACCATCTGGTATTCTCATGCTACCCTAGCGGGACATTTTCTAATAACAAATGGAATCATTTCTGACGTTACTGCTTTGATGTTTTCACACAATTGATGTTAAATAGTGCGCAAGATAACGATAGCATGCAATGATTAACATAGATAGCAATCTTCTGTTAGCTGATATATAACTTTTCCTACAATACCTTTCCTAATTTTGATCATGTATTTTTCAGGTTCCACATCTGATACATTTTGGCACTCGGCAAAAGAACTACCTTTTGACATTGCCGAATTCGAAAGGTAAGTAAATACTCTTTGTTTACTTATATTGTAATCTATAGCCCCTTACCGTAAGAAGCTATGGCGTGCTAAACCTCCGACAATATCGCAACACCAGCGATTGGCTGCGAAACAATCATTTCATCGTATCAAAATGTCAAACACACCTCCTGATTGCTATTATCGGAGTGGCTGAGTGGCAAAAACTTGATCAACACGCTGACCAAAAGTTGAGAAAATAGAACATGTTCTAATCTCTCAACTAGTTGCTATCAACTTGATGAGCGCTCAAATTTTACGTGTACATTGCCGACTAGTCGATTAGTTATTTAGTCGATTGGTCGATTAGTTGAAAAGTTGGTAAACTCGTCAACTTTTCAACAGAAGTGTAAACGCAGCTAGTGTCATATCATCATGAGTGTATAATTACAAATATTCATAATGAATATGTCAAATATCATATGAAATTCTCAAATATTCATAAATCAAATATTCAAAATGTCGCAATAACATTTGTCATTATACACTCCTAATATCATTAGACAAATCGCACCGTAGATAGTGTGTGTCTCCGCTGCACACGGGCGGGCCTTTAATGAGACACACTATAGCGATGTCCCGGCCTTGACAGCACGACTAATTTCCCCTCACGGTAATCACTATGCTACAATCCACGGTCGCTTACCACCGACCAGACCGACCGCTAATCACCATGCGACCACCGTCACCCGCCCCCCCGTAGATGTCACACGTACACTGCGTAGTTATGGATGCACGCTGAAAGCTTTCCGCACCACTACACCAGACAAGCGGTCACGGATCCCACAGCGACAGCGTAATTGTCACCGCTTGTGTCATACGATTATTGGTAGTGGCAATGCGTTAAATTGTTAGTGGCGAGGGACAGCGGTAAAGCAAGAGTGCATTCCATGCTGGAATCCAGCCCGCCCCCATCTCCCCCCATCCAGAATATCCGCGTAATTAGAGAGGCACTGAGGAAAATTATCACCGCTTGTGTCTTTACGTTTATCCGTAGTGGTATAGCGTTAAGATCGCTGCCGAATCCGACCCCATCCCCGACCCCATGTATATCCGCGTGATGAAAAATAATCGTGGCCCTGGGACAACCACTATTTCGCCAGTCCGTTTACTGGTTGAAAAAGATATTTTCTTTTAAATCTGCGCGACGGTGTCACACTCGCATAATTATGTAGGTGAACGAACAGGTGTAGAAGGAAATGATCTCAGAAAGAAACGGAAATGATTGAAACGGTTCCTAACGTTAATGTTAGGATAGCGCTTAAATCAAGATGTAATCGAAGTACTGTAATTAATTGAGAATTGGAAATCGTGGATTAAACCTGTCCTGCGCGCGGCTATATAAACAGGTGATTTCCATGAGAAATACATGAGAAAGCGAGAGATAACTAAAGACAGAGAGAAAGAAGGGGAGCGAGCGAGAGAGAGGGCGACGGGAGAGCGCGAGTGTGGAATGAAGAGAGAAGGGGCTGAGAGAGACAGAGGTGCGATGAGAGCGGGAGAGGGTAATGCAAATGAGGGTAGAGGAGCGGATGCGAAGATCTCATAATTTACAGTCTATTTCCCTCTTACGTTTTCGTGGCGTCAAACACATTTATATTTTCCAATGAATAGTAAGGCACAGTTTAAACACTTAGTACTGTACATACGCCACAAACTCGCGCGCGCGCACACAGGCACGCAGACACACACACACACGCACACACATACACACACAACACACAACACGCGCAGACACACACACACACATACACACGCACGTGCGCACGCACGCACACACACGCGCACGCACGCACGCACGCATGCACGCACACAAACACACTTCAATCACTCGCTCATCCTGCCGGAAAGTGACACTTATACGCTTTAGCATATTACATTAAATATATAAGTGCATTAATTTTGCCCTCGTTGCGATTTAGTTTTACAGTGTTGTTATGACTAATGGAAAGCTGTTGAGAATGAAAGAATATAATTATCAGCTATAGAATTTTCGGCACTGGCAGTGTGGATCTGCTCTGTTATTTTCTAATAATCGATGCTTAACAAACACTACGCTGCTGTTCGCGAACAAAATCCCATTCTACGGTCCGTCAGTCCTTTGCCACGCCAGTCCTTCGTCACGTTCTGATCGATTCCGCCCCTTACAGGATGCGTGTGCCTATGTACTGTAAAACTGGTTTCTGCTGTCTGCGTTTGGATCCTCGGGGAATCTAGTACGGAAACAAAAACATTATTCGATTTGGTTAGATATATGAATAGACGTGTTATGAGTAATTTCACAAGCGTTGATTATTTATTTATTTGTCACCTGTTATTGTTTCGTATACTTGCCGTGCAACAATAACATATAACACTGAGAGTTGCATGTAAACTCGGTGTAATATAACACAGGCATAGTTTACCTGTATATATAAATAAGGGCAACGTCTTTACGTACATTGAAACATGTGGGGCCAAGCCTCCTACGTCAATAATGGTCGAAAAGGCGATCATCTTTAGAATTCGACACCATACATCCTCGACCAGTTATTTTACTTGTCTAACTGTCTGTCCAATTCTCCGCCGGTCTGTCTATATGTCGAAACGATAAAGAGACTAAATGTACCTTAAAAATGTTGGTTTTTAGTTTATTGAATTGTCAGTTATAAAAAGCGTCAGGATGTGAGTATAGGCTGGTGACGTTGATATGCCTTTTCTGGGTTTATGTTGCCTAATCTCCAGCTACCACCCAGATGCCTTGAAACCGAACTAACACACGTACGAACTAAAACGCCCCTGAAATGCATTAACCTGCTCATTCCTTCATCTGCCCCACAGTTTAGCTGTCTCTCTGTCCGTCTACCTGTCATTCCTGCCCCCTAATATTTCAGCAGAGACTACTGTCCGGGGGATATGTATGAGAAAACACTCCCACGGGCGTCGTTTCCGTGCGGGTGGCGTCTAACACTCGCTTACTGATAACCGTCCGCTTCTGTTAGCTTGCAGACGCTTTACGAGATACGAGCGACTGAAGATGAAATTGACCGAATAAAGGAGCAAGTCATGGGAGGCCAGTACTCTGGTGAGTGAGCCGCATTCTATGTACGTACAGTCGTTGGCGTGAGAGACGCATACACGCCGAGCGTCGGTCAGATCCGACCATCAGATAGCGCGCCGTGACGGCTGGTTGTCGGCCCGGTAGGGTATGGAATCGCCGACAACAATATTAATCTTCGTCTTTAAAACTTGAGACGCCGAGTGTCGTAGTAGAGATAAGCTGAAATAGGCCATCGCTCAGTGTATAACAGCGGGATATCTTCCACTCCTTCCTTCTGAAACTCCGTAGTAATAATGTTGGCCTCCCAGGGCTGCGCGGGCGTGATGGTGAACCCCTCGTGAGGGTGCGCGGACGTGATGGTGACACACACACACATATATATATATATATATAATTCGCTTTTAACGTCACCTTGTTGAAAAATACTTGCTTTTATATATATATATATATATATAATTCGCTTTTAACGTCACCTTGTTGAAAAATACTTGCTTTTATCGTTTCAAGTGCTAGATAGGATATAATGATTGGTGGCGCTTGAATGGTCCTGTAAGGCTATATCCAAGCAACACAAACGTTGCTATTTCTTGATAAAACACACGCGCGTAAGCAAAGAAGCTACACGGCTTTCGCAGCGTATAAAGCTCGGTGTTTTGAGTGATAGTATCAGGATAGTATGAACATGTGTATACTCTGTACCCATGTTCACCGTTATAGACTATGTGGGTTGTCCGAACACAGTTTTACCCACCATATAGTTGAATTTTTGACCGGATTTTTATCACGCGATCTCACCTAAGCTGTGTCGGCGGTAATCGAGCAAGAAGATGGTTGATCGTTTGACAAAGTACGTATCGACGCGATTTTCCATATCGGTAGGTTTGTCAAAGAATGGAGACCGTCTGTAAAACTACCGATCCCTTTTTGTTTAGTGCAATGTCAGACAAAAACTTTTACTGAACAGATAAGAGCGAAACTCGTGCAAGGATTTTGCATTCACTTACACACATTGGTTTCCTCAAAGAGACATGCTAAAGAAGATGAATGCTAAGCCCATAATGTAGTGGCGAGCTTAGCGTCTAATAACCTGTTTCATTGACCACGACTAATCCACTGCCTTCGATTGTGTCCGTGCAACACTCGACTCAGTGGAGAGCAATGTTCGACCTGCGACATTCATGACAAGTGCTCTTATAGTTATAGGTACTCTAGACGCACTATGAGAAACGGCGAAGTGTTTGAGTAAAAACAGAAATGAACGAATTGTTTAACCATTTAGGAGGGTTTATTTTCATTGTGTGCTATTTTGTTGTTCATGCATGTCTACGCTACAGCGTGGCAATCAGCCATATTCCTTGGGTATTGAAGTCGCTCGACTTGTTTAAAAAGATGAACTGATTAAATACTTGATTCCGTAAACAATATCGACGTTCGTTTTTATATTCTTGAGAGCGTATAATTATAAGGCAGACGTGACCCCCGTCTATCGGATATGGCAGTTTCAGTGAACAAACCGCATTTCAGTACTTTCCGGTTGCCATATATATGGCCGACTGTGCTATCCCTAACCAGGATCCCTACGGGTTTTTAGTAGAGGAATCGTCATCAATGGCGATCTTTTACTTCCTATGCTAGGCGATGACCGCACATCGGATTACGACTCGGGGCCAACGTCCTTTCCGTTACGTCACGTCCGCTCCCGCTGTCTTTAGCGCATTAGTCGCCAATCGTACTATACTTGCAATACTTTACTATACGTTACTGTACTTTACAATCGTAAAATACACCGGGAAACATATAACATAACAGCGATTATGTATATGGGTATCTATGGCATAGACTCATATGGATGCACTATACCTGAACGTCTACGCTGCATAAGCGCACAGAAGCGCTTCTAGTATCTAAACCTGCGAGGAGCAAACATGATGAAATGCAGCCCATCGTAATATGCAGTCTCGTGGATGGCCGCGCGGTCGGGTGACTGATATTCCTTCGTGAAGGACATGAAGGCTGTCTACGATAACTATCGCGGCACGGGTGGAGGCGCTCTAATAGTCAGGGGAATACTACGGGGGAGCGCCACCGAGTCGGTTTTCATTCTTCTTGCCGTGTAACACGATACGTACCCGGGGCCACGATGGTTCTACCCCGGGTAATTGATATGTCATCGTATAACTGATTACCATTTGAAAACGTGCCATTTAGACACGTGTGTTTGTCGCGGCAGTGCAAATCGTCAGTAATGGTGTCAACAGAAGTGAACCCCCAATAGATTATCTATATGCGACAATGCGTGTGACATATCGCACTTCTGGGGTTGAGGCTTATATATTAGTCAAAGGAAATAACTCATAAAGCTGTTCCGTATATTCAAGACGTCCCGACTAACAATTAATGATATAGAATCATCACTACTACGTACGTGTACGTGTACGTGTACGTATGCGTATAGTCAATAATATAATCAAATCATGAATAAAATTAATATCAATTAAGCATAATTACGTTCTGTTTTCATAGGTATTTCGGGCGACGTGAGAAGGGTCACAGACGAACTGTTTCTCTTTATGACAGCTACGTGGAGCGAAGCGGCGCGCCTGTCGAGGTAAATTAATTCATGGCAATATGGCGGCTTTGTTATGCAAACCATGCATGTAAAACCGTAGCCGGTGCGCGAGCAAGTTAGGCGAAAGCCGACGCTGCGGGGCGTTGTTTGAAATTTGTAAAAAAGAAGAATTACAACTGAATGTCGACCTAGAAAATGTCCACTCACCCACTTCTACTATCATACACATCACATATCTATATTCATGGTATCATTCGCGTGGTAATGACCTATATATACTGTACGGTACCCAATTAAAAATGTCATTGAACCCTAAAGTCTCATATATGCACGCAGGCAACATTATACATAATATATAGCGTCACATATGGATGCATAACTGTGCGGTTCTTGGAGTAAGGTATCTATATCTGAGAGTAAAGTCTATACGGAGAAATACGGTTAATAATGTAAAGATAAATTAATGTAATGTAGTAATAATGAATAACGGTTTCATTTGATTGAAAGTGCTGACACCACCTGCCTATCAGTATAACGTGTAGTCGCTGTATAGCCTCTAACCCTCTAACGTCGTTCAAGATAGTGGCATCTCATGTGACTTAATATTACATACACTGTCTTTATATCACACGGATAAATTTCGTGTCTCTGACATGCTGTTGGAATTAGAATATTCTCGATTAATGCACCTGTACCTTGATTAATGTACCTGTACCTTGATTAATGTACCCGTACCTTGATTAATGTACCCGTATCTTGATTAATGTACCTGTACCTTAATTAATGCACCTGTACCTTGATTAATGCACCTGTACCTTGATTAATGCACCCGTACCTTGGTTAATGCACCTGTACCTCGATTAATGCACCTGTACCTTGATTAATGCACTCGTACCTTGATTAATGTACCCGTATCTTGACTAATGTACCTGTACCTTAATTAATGTACCTGTTCCTTGATTAATGCACCTGTACTTTGATTAATGTACCCGTACCTTGATTAATGTACCCGTATCTTGATTAATGCACCTGTA
>NW_014577706.1:62637-89906 GCF_000485595.1 Priapulus caudatus
AGGAACTGATGGCCAGCGTTCTAATAAGACGAAAAGGATGACGCGTGCGTTTCAGCACTGCACCAACGACGATATGCTAGCAGTTGTGCATACGAACCGCGCCACCGCACCGACACTCAACGAGCACGCACGGCAGCGTGACTGCACACAAACACGACACGGCCACACGTGCGGGTATAGCTGGTGCCAACTTATCCAGCCCGCTCAATACATAGTCGCTCGCCCGCGCGGAGCAGTAGTACCCCATCTGCTGTGTAAACAGAGCATACTAGGAGGGCGCCAGGGCACAACAATTACGTGCAGACACACACGTACAACCACCGGACCGACCGAGAGCAGACAGTGTACAGGCCCATCGAACCCCACGGGTACATTCTAATACACTGTGGGGGAGAAACAGATGAAGGAATGAGCAGTTAATGCATTTCAGGGGCGTTTTTAGTTCGAGCGTGTGTTTAGTTCGGTTTCAAGGTCATCTGGGTGGTAGCTGGAGATTAGGCAACATAAACCGCCAGAAAAGGCATATCACAACGTCACACCGAGCCTATACTCACACTCCTGACGCTTTTTATAACTGACAATTCAAGTAAACTAAAAACCAACATTTTTAAGGTACATTAGTCTCTTTTATTCGTTTCCGACATATAGTACAAGACCGCGCGGCGGGGAATTGGAGCAAGAGAAGCCCAGTTAGCAACAAGTAAAAGTAACTGGTCGAGGTATGTATGGGTCGAATTCTAAGATGAATCGCCTTCGACCATTACTTGACGTAAGGAGGCTTGGCCCCACATGTCAATGTAACGTAAAGACGTGCCCCTATCATTATACTAGCCATGGAGTCAAACTACCGATGCCACAACGCACCTGACATCAAACTAATCGGCCCACTGTGTTATAATTCGCACCCACCAACGTGTCTGCACATGCCCACCCAACGTGTTCTCCTAAGCAGCACACACACGTGGTACGTGCACAGCAGCGACAGGCGCAAACGCACGCACTTTTATACTGCTATACTACGAGCAACGCAACAGTACACGGCACACCGTGTTACGTGCCCAACGCATGCAACGTTAGCGCCACGCACCACGTGTACTGCGCAGCGCAGGCACGACCACGTACGTGCACACGCACCAAACACATGACGTGCAGATCAGCTTTCCTCCAGATGTTTTTTTCACCTCTACTTGGCGACTATGATACGTTTCTCATTTACGGTTATTCCCTTCGTACTAGACCGCTATGTTTAGGCAGATACGACAAGTGTCAGCCGCCATCTAATCCAGCGATAGTAGAATGGTGAATCCCCAACCGAGTTTATAATCTACTCTCAGTGTTATATGTAATTGTGCCACGGCCATCAAGTATACGAAACAATAACAGGTGACAAATAAATAAATAATCAACGCAAGCTTGTGAAATTACTCATAACACGTCTATTCATATATCTAACAAATCGAATAATGTTTTTGTTTCCGTACTAGATTCCCGCGGATCCAAACGCAGACAGCAGAAACCAGTTTTACAGTACATAGGCACACGCCATCCTGTATAGGGGCGGAATCGATCAGAACGTGACGAAGGACTGGCGTAGCACAGGACTGACGGACCGTGGAATGGATTTTGTTCGCGAAACAGCAGCGTAGTAGTGTTTGTTAGGCATAGATTATTAGAAAATAACAGAGCAGATCCACACTGCCAGTGCTGGAAATTCTATAGCCGATAATTATATTCTTTCATTCTCACAGCTTTCCATAGTCATAGCAACACTGTAATAATAAGTCGCAACGAGGCGCAAAATTAATGCACTTATAATATTTAATGTAATATGCTAAAGCGTATAAGTGTCACTTTCCGGCAGGATGAAGCGCGAGTGATTGAAGTGTGTTTGTGTTGCGTGCATGCGTGCGTGCGTGCGTGGCGCGGTGTGTGTGCGTGCGTGCCGCACGTGCGTGCTTGTATGTGTGCATGTGTGTGTGTGTGTGTGTGTGTGTGTGTGTGTGTGTGTGCGTGCGCGTGCGTGTGTATGTGTGTGTGTGTGCGCGCGCGTGCGCGCGTGTGTATATGTGTGTGTGTATGTGAGAGAGAGAGAGAGAAAGAGTGGGTGAGTGAGTGAGTGAGTGTCTGAATGAGTGAGTGAGTGAGTGAGTGAGTGAGTGTCTGAATGAGTGAGTGAGTGAGTGAGTGAGTGAGTGTGTGTGTATGTGAAAGAGAGAGAGTGGGTGAGTGAGTGAGTGAGTGAGTGAGTGAGTGAGTGAGTGAGTGAGTGAGCGAGCGATCGCGTAAGTGAGTGAGTGTGCGAGTGAGTGTGCGAGTGAGTGAGTGAGTGAGTGAGCGAGTGGAGTGAGTTGAGCGAGCGAGCGCGTGAGTGAGTGAGTGAGTGAGTGTGGCGAGTGAGTGACGAGTGAGTGAGTAGAGCGAAAGCGTGAGTGAGTAAGTGAGAGTGAATGAGTGGCGTGCGTGCGTGACGTGCGTGCCGTGGCGTGCGTGCGTGCTGAGTGAGTGAGTGAGTGAGTGCGCGCGTGAGTGAGTGTGCGGGCGTGAGTGAGTGAGTGAGTGGCGGCGCGTGAGTGAGTGCGCGCGTGAGTGAGTGAGCGAGCGAGTGAGTGAGTGAGTGCGTGCGTGAGTGGGTAGAGCTCCCGGGTAGAGCTATAGCTTAGTTTACCTGTCTAGATCGACTTTGCTGGTGTCGATGTCGTACAGCCCTTGCCGGATGTCATCAATAGTTAACATGATGCAACGCATCTTCTCCTCGACCACGTGACTCCTCTCATCCGTCAGTATTTTCACTGTCTGCAATAAATAGATAGATATAAGTAAATAGATAGATATACGTAAATAGATAGATAGATATAATAAATAGATCGATATACTGTAAATAGATAGATATACGTAAAATAGATAGATATGCATAAATAGAAGATAGATATAAGTAAATAGATAGATATACGTAAATAGATAGATAGATATAAGTAAATAGATAGATATACGTAAATAGATAGATAGATATAAGTAAATAGATCGATATACGTAAATAGATAGATATATACGTAAATAGATATATATGCATAAATAGATAGATTATATACGTAAATAGATAGCTACACGTAAATAGTATATATCGTAAATAGAATATATATAGCGTAAATAGATAGATATACGTAAATAGATAGATATACGTAAATAGATAGATAGTAAGTAAATAGATAGCTCCACGTAAATAGATAGATATACGTAAATAGATAGATATACGTAAATAGATAGATATACGTAAATAGATAGATATACTTAAATAGATAGATATGCATAATAGATAGATATACGTAAATAGATAGATATGCATAAATAGATAGATAGATATAAGTAAATAGATAGATATACGCTAAATAGATAGATAGATAATAAGTAAATAGATAGATATACGTAAATAGATAGATAGATATAAGTAATAGATCGATATACGTAAATAGAATAGAATATACGTAAATAGATAGATATGCATAAAATAGATAGATATACTACGTAAATAGATAGCTACACGTAATAGATAGCTACACGTAAATAGATAAAATATACGTAAATAGATAGATGTGCGTAAATAGATAAATATACGTAAATAGATAAATATAAGTAAATGGATAGATATACGTAAATAGATAGCTATACGTAAATATGATAGCTATTCGTAAATAGATAGATATACGTAAATAATAGATATACGTAAATAGATAGATATACGTAAATAGAATAGATGTGCGTAAATAGATAGATATATACGTAATAGATAATATACGAATGTAATATACGTAAATAGAAGATATACGTAAATAGATAGATATACGTAAATAGATAGATATACGTAAATAGATAGATAAACGTAAATAGATAGCTACACGTAAATAGATAGAATGCATAAATAGATAGATATAACCAGGAGTAGATAATAGGGACCGCTATTATCCACTCCTGATATATACGTAAATAGATAGCTACACGTAAATAGATAGATATACGTAAATAGATAGATATACGTAAATAGATAGATATACGTAAATAGATAGATATACGTAAATAGATAGATATACGTAAATAGATAGATATATACGTAAATAGATTAGATAGACGTATAGATATACGTAAATAGATAGATATACATAAATAGATAGATATACGTAAATAGATAGATATATACGTAAATAGATAGATATACGTAAATAGATAGATATACGTAAATAGATAGATATACTAAATAGTTATAGATATAGTAAATATATGATATGCCTAAATAGATAGATATATACCAGGAGTAGATAATAGCGGACCCTATTATCTACTTCTGATTATACTATTAGTACACCTGTACATTTCACATATTGGCTATACATTACTTGGCGGCTTCATCGATATAATAGTTTATTAATAAATAATAAAATAATAGTTAACTTATAATAATTTAATTGCTGTATTTTTTTGGCACCGACACAAAGCTTCCTCTGCACGCCGAACAGGTACGGTACATTAATCCAAAGTACAGGTACAGGTAAGAAAAAAAAAAAAAAAAAAAAGTGAAGGGGGCATTGCCGCACGCGTACAGGAACGCACACACGTGGAACAAATTCACGTACACACACACACGTGTAAGCAAACAAACAAATACGCATTGCCGCACGCGTACAGGAACGCACACACGTGGAACAAATTCACGTACACACACACACGTGTAAGCAAACAAACAAATACGCATTGCCGCACGCGTACAGGAACGCACACACGTGGAACAAATTCACGTACACACACACACGTGTAAGCAAACAAACAAATACGCATTGCCGCACGCGTACAGGAACGCACACACGTGGAACAAACTTTGGATAATGAATAGATTTTATCGAAGAATCCTCAGATATCACGTAACAACATTAAAGGGAACTAGCAAGGCCTATTTTATTCAATTTGTATCAAATTATTTGTAAATTAAAATGGCGATGTAGTTATGTTATTATTATATAAAACTGTGTTTCTATATCGATTAGTGTGTTTGGATTTCAATCGGTACAGATGTCCCTACTATATGAACCACTATTGTGATTTTTAAACCATATAACCATTGTATACAGGCGTACAATTTAAAGCTGGATAGATTATTATCAAATTATTTATAAGATTATTTATGTGCTTCAGATATTTCTAACCCAATTTACTTGTAAATTGACTTACAAATCTCTTCTGTCTTTTTTGCTGCAGGAAGGATTCCTTTGGGGCAGTCAGAACAGTTTTTGTACGAGCTCCATCAGATATGCCACTTTCCCGACAGAATGGAATGTTGGCTCTACACAAGAAAGTTCATGGATACCATGTTTGCCATAGGTATAAAAAAATATATGTGCCTACAAATGATTGCCTCATATACACATACGACAAATCTATACATTTGTGATCTTTTATTACGAAGGGTATCTTTATTACTGTGGTACTGTGACAGCGAGGGGACGTTTAATATATCTTTTTAATGAGGAGCTAGTCCGGTGAATGCAGGGGGGTTGGATGGGTATACCCGCGGTTGGAGGTTACATGTAATCTTATTCAAAATTTGGCATCACCCACCGCGCAAATCTTGTTAGCTTATAAGTGAGCACACTGAAATAATGCAAAATATGGCTCGTGTTGTACATAATATCAAAACGCCTAGACGGTCTAGTAATTTTCAATCTATTTTGTTTCTAGAGCAGATAATGTCACTGACGATCCATAGGCGTTAGTAATTACAATGTATCTAATTGTTTCTCTCTCTCTCTCTCTCTTTCTCTCTCTTTCTCTCTCTCTCTCTCTCTCACACTCGTAACTACGCACCAATTACGAGGGAGCAATTTCCACTACGCGGTCGCAAAAATGTGCGATTTATCTCGAAAATGAACCCAACGATAATATATCCCATAAATGAAGCTAGTGTCGTACGTTGAAAGGCGAGAGTGATTCGTCAAGGTCATCACACTGACCACGCTTCGCTGGCAGGGCAATGATCAGTCATCTCACCGTGTGTGCCACCGTCGTACCTGTATAACCCCACACTGTTAATGGATGACTACCTGCACTGTATGTGGGACGAGGTAACTCAAGTATGATTGCCCCCACGAAAATAATAGGCGATTAGAGAGAATCGCACAGACGAAACGATGTGAGTAGTTTTGAGCTGAAGTCGTTTAAATTCAAATTAAGTCACATTGAAAAAAGCATCGGTACGCGTGAAAGTTTCTTCGTGCTTGTGATGTCAGCGACTAGCTTCGTTCACACGAGACTAGATCGAGATTTAGTTGGCATGAGCGCGAAAGACTTAACGGAAAGATTTCACTTGCTTCGCGAAACGTGCTAACTCGGTTACCCAGTGAACTTTTAGCAACGCTTCGCCGAACGCACATCAAGTAGCCCACGGCCGTGTTTTTAATCTGCTAGCCTTAATTACCATTTAATAATAAACAGTGGAAAACCGTTCGCGAAATCAATCTATTATGTTCTTCTCTGCTAACTGGAGGAGTAAGCGCGAATAATTGCTCGAAAGGCCCACTCAGGTTGAAAACATATTCAGCAAAACACAATAGTTTAAAAAAAATTACTCATAAGTGGGCGAATTCCAGCATAATGACAGGTTGTTTCGCTATGCGGATGGAAATGTCTGCTTTGCCGATTTTTCGATTGATTTAACGAGCAGCTATGGTTATAGAATTAGCAACATAATCTCGTTGCTCGGCGATATGTGTAAATTCCAGCCAACGCCGCCACACACTAATAATTGTATGCGCAGCGAAGCTAGAACCAGTTTCTAGTACACATCGCTATACTCACCTGTCCCAAGCCACGAAGATAGCACACTCATTTACACATGTGGCTCGTTGTGCCACGTTTTATGAATTCTTCATATCGGATAGGTCGTGTACGAGTAGAGTTCATAGCAATTCTCATTATATTAAGTATTCGCTCCCGGTATCGGCGCGTAGAGCCTAGAGTCTCATTTTAATTTGTATAGTCGAGATGCGTACGTACCGGCATAATCGTGAGGTACGACGTCACCTTTCAGTGACCTGCTGTTATCACCTCTTTAAATACCGCTTTTATATTCTACTAACCTATTGTTATTTAACAGGCTAACAGTTCTTCAAACCATGTAAACTGACTAGGTAGTTATATCGGGATGTATAAAAATATACATACACGGAAACGACGCGCTATAGTACCAGCACGTACGAAGTGCATTCATTTGAATAAGACACTGCTTGTAAGCGGCACAATCGGTGTATTATAACGCGAATCAAGACCCATCTGCATTTACTAAGTGATAACTTATTATTGTAATACAAAACTCTCGTATTATATGTAATTGCAGATATCATACATTCACAATCATCCTCGTAACGTTTTCCCGAGCGGATAGCGATGTCTATTTTGTGCGAGGAATTCGAAATATTAAAGGGAATCGAAATATTAAAGGGAATCGAAATATTAAAGTGTTTAATAAAAGAAAAAGGCCAGACAACAGCACTGGTTGACCGTATCTTGATCTATACCCTAATATTAATCGTAATCGGGAAAGCGAATATCGGCAGATTGCGACAATTAAATAGGTATCGGTTCCACCGTTGAAGAAATAGAGCGTTGTTGTGTCGCAGTTGGGTGCTCCGACACAGAGTAAACATTATTCTCCCTCGGCGAATGTGTGAGCTCAGTGTGCTAAACCTCTGAGCCTACACGCGAGATGGACTAACTATCGCGAACACTGCGCCGGAAGTGAGCAATTGACATAATCATCGTCAATAGAACGAAATAACGTCTTATTGTTGCGCGAAGATGATTCATACAAATTTGCTCAAGTTGTCATCACCAACGCGCGCATGATGCTCGCTTATTTACTCCCACGTACGTCTAAGTACATATCCGGCTGTTAGCGCGGTTAGGAACACACGGACGCACGCACACACGCGCGCGCGCACGCACGCAAACAAATACGCATTGCCGCACGCGTACAGGAACGCACACACGTGGAACAAATTCACGTACACACACACACGTGTAAGCAAACAAACAAATACGCATTGCCGCACGCGTACGAGGACGCACGACACGTGGGAACAAACTTTGGATAATGAATAGATTTTATCGAAGAATCCTCAGATATCACGTAACAACATTAAAGGGAACTAGCAAGGCCTATTTTATTCAATTTGTATCAAATTATTTGTAAATTAAAATGGCGATGTAGTTATGTTATTATTATATAAAACTGGTGTTCTATACGATTAGTGTGTTTGGATTTCAATCGGTACAGATGTCCCTACTATATGAACCACTATTGTATTTTTTAACTATATAACCATTGTATACAGGCGTACAATTTAAAGCTGGATGATTATTATCAAATTATTTATAAGATTATTTATGTGCTTCAGTTATTCTAACCCAATTTACTTGTAAATTGACTTACAAATCTCTTCTTTCTTTTTTGTTGCAGGAAGAATTCCTTTGGGGCAGTCAGAACAGTTTTTGTACGAGCTCCATCAGATATGCCACTTTCCCGACAGAATGGAATGTTGGCTCTACACAAGAAAGTTCATGGATACTATGTTTGCCATAGGTTAAAAAAATATCTGCCTATAAATGATTGCCTCATATACACATACGACAAATCTATACATTTGTGATCTTTTATACGAAGGGTATCTTTATTACTGTGGTACTGTGACAGCGAGGGGACGTTCAATATATCTTTTTAAGGCGCAGCTAGTCCGGTGAATGCAGGGGGTTGGATGGGTATACCGCGGTTGGAGGTTGTAATCTTATTCAAAATTTGGCATCACCCACTGCGCAATGTCATTTTCAGTCTATTTTGTTTCTAGAGCCAGATAATGTCACTGACGATCCATAGGTTCTAGTAATTACAATGTATCTAATTGTTACTTTATGCTAGGGCCACGAGCGTATTTTTATCGCCCGATCGCGGGCGATTAAAATCGCCAGCGAAGTTAATCGCCCGATCACGAAGGGCACACGTAGCGAATTTAATCGCCCGATTTAACATCACATGATATCAACAACACGTCGATTGGTTTAGAAAAATCGATCGGGCGACAAAATACGCCGGACACGGGCACACGAGCGAATTTGCAGCAGTAAATAATCGCCGGCGTAAATAATCGCCCGAAATATCTAACATTTTGGATACGGGGCGATTCGTGCGGGCGATTAAAATCGGCGTCGACGTGAACGGGCACACGGGCGGCGAATTTTTCGAGCGATTTTGAGAATTCGCGGCGATCGGCGATAAAAATCGCTCGTGTGCCCCTACCTTAAAGACGTCCCTTAACCGTGCGTGTGCGTGTGTGTGTGTGTGTGTGTTGTGTGTGTGTGTGTGTGGTGTGTGTTGTGTGTGTGTTGTGTCGTGCGTGCGTGTGTGTGTGTGCGGCGTGGGCGTGTGTGTGTGTGCGTGCGTGCGCGCGCGCGTCGGGCGTGTGTGTGCGTTGTGGTGTGTGTGTGTGTGTGTCGTGGGCGTGGGCGTGTGTGTGTGTGGTGCTCGTGGTGTGCGTGCGTGCGCGTTGCGCGCCGCGCGTGGGCGTGTTGTGTGTGCGTGCGTGCGTGCGTGTGTGCGCATGTGCGCGTGCGTGTGTGTGCGTGTGTGTGCGCGTGCGTGTGTGTGTGTGTGTGCGAGCTGACCTCACATGGTGATGCTCATGGTGATCTCCGCTCATTTCATTTACGTGCTGTTTTGTTTCCGAGCTGTAGATTAGTTGCCTGCAAGCATATACCATAATGAGAAAGTAATTGTTCTCTACAAACCTATCTGACCCTAATTGAGATGTACTTTACCGCGGTCATTTTATTCACTGTACTCTTACGTTTTATATATTTCGTTTTTTTCCTCTTTTAAATCCATTCATCTAATTTCTATTGATGATCCTCTTCAATAGTTAGCACATGTCATCAGAAGCAATGTAAACTACAGTTAAAATAATATAAACTACAGGTTAATATCAAACTTAACAGTTAATATAAACTACAGTTATATAAACTACAGTTAATATACTGTAAACTACAGTATAATATAACTACAGTTAATATAACTAGCAGTTATATTAACTACATTAATATAAACTACAGTTAATATAAACTACAGTTAATATAAACTACAATTAATATAAACTACAGTTATAATAACTACAGGTTAATATAAACTACAGTTGATATAAACTTACAGGTTAATATAAACTACAGTTAATATAAACTACAGTTGATTGATAAACTACAGTTAATATAAAACTACACAGTTAATATAATAAACTACAGTTAATTATGAAACTACAGTTGATATAAACTACAGTTAATATAAACTACAGTTAATATAAACTACAGTTAATATAAACTATCATTGAAACTATACAATTAATATATATATATAAACAGGGTGCGTGCTCTTTATATCATGTATTTATGAATATAAATTACGAATATAATATAACGCTCCCATTTCTTTTGCAGACGACAAGCTAAATGGTATAAGGCGAGCTTGCGAGGAATTGCGAGACTGGTACGATATTTATCACCGTCATTATTATTTAGGATTAATTATTAATAATTACCGCCTATAATTAAGAATAGATCTTCATAACCAATACCTATCCAACATGGCAGTCATCCAGCTTAAACATCGTGTTGTTTCATCAAGCATTAAATAAACCGAAACTTGGCTTGCCTTAAGATTCCTCGCAGATTTTCTAAGAAGCTATTGGGATGATTCAGAAACGCTTATCCGTAAGAATAACATTTTACGCGTCGATGTGCTTCGCTTGACGGTTATAAACGTCGGGTCGTTGCAGTGATGCGCTGCATACTATACTGCGGCTGGTGCTAAGTTTCGGCAACTATATGAACGGGTCGACGCAGCGCGGACAGGCAGACGGGTTTCAGCTCGACATCCTAAAAAAGCTCAAAGGAGTCAAGTGTACATTTACGGTAAGTACTTACTGCCGATTATTAGCTTGTGCTTTTGTGCATGGCTGCTTGGCGCTTGCATAACCAGGTTGTGATAGCGGCGGATCCGGGAATCGTCCGAATCCGACTGTTCGGATCTCGTTTCATCGCGTTATAGATTAGTCAGTACCATAAATGTCATTTTGGTGATAACGGGAATTTTTTTTACAGCGCGAGGCTAATGCAGCTATGACACGGATAAAGCGCGCCAATGTTTGTTTGTTTGTTTGTTTGTTTGTTTGTCTAAACTTTGCAACACCTCCGGGTGCATCGCACTTAATCGGTTTCACGTACAATTTACAATTATAGATTTTAGCCAAGGTCACGTAGATACGTGGCTTTACATCAAACCCCATGACGCATGCATAGTGGTTATACTATGCACACATGTTATCGTTTTTTTCTCTCCAATTATCTAACGATTTGAAAATTTGTGAAATTTAGCTCACTATAAAATAGTACGAAAATGTCGGACCCCGTATCGAGCGTATATGAAATGCAGTCATATTTAACGTATTATCATGCTCTTCATTTGTAAATTTGGAAAATAAGCATATTTCATGATGTGGATAGGCTTTTTATATCTTACTCAATCTTCGTGTATGATGTAGGATGATCGAGATCTAAACCTCCTGCAATATACGATAAGAGTGTACACCAAGATGTACGACAAGTCGAATAGTGACGCCCTCTTTCCGAAGATACCGGATCCCAAGCTGATGAAAATATATTCAGAGGTACGATCTTCTGAATGAGGTGAAGAGTGGTTGATCACTATTAAAGATCGTTACATAGGTTTTGGTATGATCGCCTGAAATAGGTGAATAGTGGTTGATGACTATCAAAGATCTTCATAGGTTTTGGTACGATCATCAGAAATAGGTGAATGTCGGTTGATAATTATCAAAGGTCGTTACATGAGGTTTTGTTACTATACGTTACGTACATGCGTGCATGCTTGCGTGCATGTATGTCTGTGCGTGTGTGCGCGTGTGCGATAGTTGTGGTGATGATTTTTCTATGCTTGTGCTCTTCACAGATATCTTTGCACGATATTCACGGAGAGATCACCGTGTTACGCACGGGGCTGTACTGCACGCATAAGCAAGTATATAAGGTGTGCGCCGAGAGCGAGCCCCACCTTATGCAGCCGTTCAAGGACAAGATGGAACTGTTCCTCGAAATAGGTATTAGTGTAACTCCATCTCCACTTTAATTGTTGGGCTTTGTTCTAAGCCTGGGCTTATTCGCACGGAAATGCTGAATCATGGCAACGTGTATTTGCGTTTGTGCTTTCGAATGCACGTGCATGAGTACGTCTGCATGCGTGCGTGCCTGTATGCGTGGCTATTTAAGTGCGTGCGTGCTTGTGTACATACGTGGGTGCGTGCGTGCCTTCGTGCACCTATTTGATGGCGTGCGTGCCTACGTGATTGCGTGCGTGCGTATGGATTTTAAATGGGTTTATGCCGGGATACGAAACGTTGCAGTAAGTCATAAAACTATCGGCATTTATATGTATCAGCTTCTAACCCCCCCCCCAAAAAAAAATCCCATTGATACATGCGAAAATACACACGTGAGCCACGTGAACCACTTGCGCAATTCTTTTCTTTCGCAATTATTTAAAGTTCGGAGTAGAATCAAAACAATATGGAGATACGGGGAGTCTCGTATCATATCAACCCAAGCCTAACTATTATCTTGACTTAATTCTTTATTACTCATACCACTTTATTACTTATATACTTATACTTATATTATACCTATATTAATATATCTATATACTTACATACCTATATTATTATACTTCTTTATTACTTATTACCTAATCTTCACTTATTTCCTTCTCTTTACTTAATTCCATCAGCTGAAGACACGGCAAACTTCATCCAACACAAACTCGAAGTGACGACGGCTATTTTCAAGAACACTGCCGCGTACATGATGTTCAAAGTCAACGGCGAGGATGTGATGCCACACGATTTCTTCGGTACCTGGGCAAGCTTCTGTGAAGACTGCATACACTACTGGAAACAGGAGAGAAGAGAGCAGGCGCGAGAAGCTTTCGAGCGAAGCCACGTAATGAGAAAGGTGAGGATTAAGGATAGTTTGGGACCCCGCAAATGTGTTTTCGCATACTATGTGCTAAACGAATCCGGGGTGTTAAACTAGCCTTGGGCCAAAGGTGCATGAGACCACGTAAATGAGAAGATGTAAAAGATTAACCGGTAATTTGATTTCATTTTAGTTCATGCTTACGGTAAGACGGTAATCGCAAACTCGACAGGATTTTATGCGAAATCATGCGAGAAATATTGAAATAGATATTAAGAAATCTGGTTCTAATCTAAGCACAGAATATCAAGCAATGCGATATCATAATAACGATTACGATAAAAATAAATACACGCCAAATTAATTGTTCCATACTAATTATTTCCCACGGCGGGGCTCCCCATCGCAGAAGTCGCTGTTTTATTTCAGTCATAGACGTAGTATAGAGTAGTCATTACTTTCATCGTGTAAGCGGCTATACAGAAACTAATCCTTGCTCCACACACTCACATTTTTTTCAGAGGCGGAAAGTTGGTGTTTATTTCAGTTTATTTCAGTTGGTGTTTTATTTCAGTCATAGACGTAGTCATTTCTAGCATCGTGTATATTGCGTGTATATATATATATATGCTAATCCTCACTGCACACACTCACGTTTCTTTCAGAAGCGGAAAGGAATTCTACGATCTAAACCTTGCGCCATCGACGACTACGGCGGCTTCCCGTACAACGAACCGCGGTCGGACTCGCCGAACCTCGCCGACGCAGACGACGTCTCTGCCGACGACGCGAGACCGCTCGGCACGTGGACGCCGACGCCGCATCGGCCGCCGGCCGAGAGAGACGTCGGCCACCACACGCTGCCGACGTACAAGCCGAAGAAGCCGCCTCGGCTAGCGATACGCGAATACGAGAACGACGAGTTCGTGCGAGCCGAGACGCAGTACGACAAAGTGCAATACCACCGCGGCGCGGCGGCGGCGGTGGACGATGACGATGGCACTAACGGATACGGTCGGCACGACGCCGTACCGGACGTGACGTACCACGCGAGCAGGCGCTACGCGGATCCGGCCGAGGCTCCGCCGCGGAGGTACCAGGCGACGGATGAGGTCATCTACGAAGAGCCGGGAATCGTCCGCCAGCCGGAGTCACAGGTCGTCGACCATTACTATTCGACCCCTGTGCACGTGCTCGGCGACGCGAGCCCGCTGAGAAAGAGCGAGGACAATACGAGCGACTACTACAGCCTAGAGAAGTCGAAGCCTTATCCCGTCGTGACGAGAGATAGCTTTATACAGGCCAGCCCCAGCTCGCACGAGAGCAGCATGAGCGATACAAGCACGACAGACAGAGAGCAGTACAACACCATCGCGCGGACGCCGCACGATGGCAGGCGCAACGGCGAACAACAACAACAACAACAACAACAACAACAACAACAACAACAACAACAACAGCTACTACTACACTTGCCTCAATATTACGCCTCATCGTCGGGGAAACTAGTACTTGTACTATATCTAGAACTAATAATAAAGAGAGGGAATTCGTCACGAAAAACCTGTTGTGAATTTTGCTGTAGAAGGTGCCCCGCGAGTATTTGTTGTGCTCAGTAATGGTTTAAATGCAGCATAGAGCGTTTTCCCAAGGACTGTATCGCACAACTAGTGGTGTATAGTCTCCGGACTTAATGCATTCCAGCCTGCAGGCTTTAATTAGCAGAGCAAAGAGGATTAACTTGATTTTTTAGTCGGGTCGGACTTTCCGAAAAGCTGCGCTTGGTATGAAGATCCCAGCATTTGCTCTCAAAGCACGATGCCTTATCAAAAGGATAAAGGCATATTATATGCGAGAGAAAGTGCGACGTGACCCAGAACCTACTAAAGCCGCTCTGCGTACTGTCGTAGGCCCGATGGAATCACGAATATTTCCGAGTTTGCTTTGCAATATAGAAGCTTTTCGTCTTTTTATTTCTCTTGGAATTCAACAAACTTTATGTTTAAAGTTAATATCGATTACGCCTAATATACAGACTTGTCGGAGAAAACGTGGTGTAACATGCAATAGCGTTATGATCGTATAGCTTCGTCAACGTCAATCTTTCGTTGGATTCGATTTCAAAGATAGGGTTTCTGATCAGACAATTAAGATCACCACAATGGATCAAATTGCTCAGAGGCACCTAGCAGCTATGGCGATTGTTCGATTTACGTAATGCCATTCAAGAATGGGGAAAAACGCGGCTTCTCTCAGTAGAAAACGACTTTCTAACTTTCAACTCTTAAAGCTTCGGGCAGTTCGTTGAAAGCCGAAATGTATGCATGTCTAGTTTGCCCACCGCACAAACCCGAGCAAACAACTCCTAGTCTCTCCTTTCACTCTTGTTGCCAACGCGACAGCAGAAGAATGCCGGCAAGCCCCTAAAATTCCTTTTGACCACGCGAAAGACGTCGCTGAAAGTGGTAAATCTGACATGAAACACATGATCTTACTAAGAAATTCGTCATGGATGATATTGTTATTTAATTCTTTCCTAAAAATTAATGATTCTAACTGGTGTTTTATACATGATTATCATCGTCATCGTGACGATCGTTTATTGTTTACATCGCCATGGTTTCCGCCTTAATAACTAAATCTTGTGTCGCCTATATCATGATGTTTCGCTACATAACAATTAAGAATTAATTCATTACGAGTTTAAGAATAAAGTAACAGAGCCCTGTGTGACAATAAAATCAAGGGCGTACACTGTTTAGAAAGATTTTGTGGGGGTGACCGCCATGTCGTAAAGATAAGCGACGGTCTGTCATTACCACGAGTGACAAGTTACGAGTGCCGTAGTATACACGGGAGAGGGATGTTGACTGAGCAATAATTGCAGTACTACTGTATTCCGAGCGACCTGCAGGAGATGAACTAACGCTCTATCACAAAGCCTCGCGCGCGCCTCTGAAAAAATATATCACGCCTCCACTTCCCTTACCACACCCGCCCACGCATACTGGCAGTGATACTGCGTCATAGATTTGGACTCCCTATACAAAAGCGAAAAAATTGAATGCGATACTTCACCGCTGCAGTAATTTGCGATCGCGTGTCCACTGATCGCGTAACTGAGCTGGCAAACATGTGATAACAATGAACTCACAGCCGCACAGCCATCTGATTGATCGTTGTTAACTCGTTGAACGCGAATATCGTAAAGGGACGCACCTGTCCGTAGTTTAAATAGTGTGTGTGTGTGTGTGTGTGTGTGTGTGTGTGTGTGTGTGTGTGTGTGTGTGTGTGTGTGTGTGCGCGCGTGTGTGTGTGTGTGTGTGTGACCATGTCGCATGATTGAATTCGATTTGTTCGAGGTAACTATTCCATGTCGTATAGAGTAATGCTACAGCCTGGAATGTCTCACGTCAGAAATTCCTACAACAACAACAACAACAACAACAACAGCAGCAGCAGCAACAACTACTACAACCGGACCCGTACGACAAACCCCCGCAACTTCCACCGAGAAGACCAAAGGTCTCGCCGCCCCCTCTGCCCTCGGTGCCGCCCCCGAAACCCCGTCGCAGCGTCCCGCCCGGTCACTACCAGTCGCCATACTCCCACGCCACACACGCCACGCAGGGCGGTTCTAGGCCTCCCAGACCGTACTCGTCGCTGGCTTATACTAACGCCTACACGCTCAAATCCGCTCCCGTGTCCGTGTGTCCGTCGCAAGTCGAGTTGGATCATAGTCATGAGCAGACGAACGGCGGTGCGTCCGATGGCGAGACGGGCCACGTCGGCATTAGCAGAGGGAGTCGAATGTACAGCAGCACGCACTCCGACACCGAGGTCCTGGCCCGCAGTCTACACCGTCAACAACAACAACAGCAACAACAACAACAACAACAACAACAACAACAGCAGCAACAACAACAACAACAACAACAACAGCAACAACAACAGCAGCAGCCGCATCCGCCAATCCGTAAGGAGACGTCACCGGCGCCCCCTGGCGAGCACAGCAGGCGCGAACCCTCTCCCAGCGCGCTGCGCAGGTCGGTGCAGTTCACGACCCGTCCGGAGATCATAGCGACGTCGACAGCCGCAAACTCGGCGAAGTCTCTCGACGACCTCAGAGGAGGCGTCGACTGGAGCGACAACAGTGCCGCGCACGAGCGATACGGTGCCGACAGCGGCGGCGAGATTCAGTCGGAGCGATCGCTTCGCGCGAGACAGGCCGCCGATCGGCTGTCTTCGATCATAGGACAGCGATTGCCGCCAGATGATGCTGACTCGCCGCTGTATTCGGCCGCGATCAAGAACAACATTCGCGAGTTTCTTTACAACGGGCTCGTCACCGGATCCGGCAAGGATTACTACTCGGATAGCGCATACTCGGACACGTCGGTCGTCGTCAACGCGCCGTCTGGCGGTGAGCGAACGCGACGAGCCCCGCCACGGCCACACTCCGCGTCCAGCCGCCGACTACCCCACGGCGACGACTACGAACTGATCTACCCGACCGACGACAACGACGACAGGGTCGCTGCGAGCGTAGCGAGAAACTTTTTCCGCGTGCTAGAGGAGAAGACGACGCCGACGACGACGACGACGACGAATGGCGCAAGCAGACCGGCTGTGCAGAACGACAGTAAGTCCGTGGCGCCATCTAGCGTAGCGGAACCAAAACAAACGGGAGACGTGCAGGCTGATTCGACTGACATTACGAGTCCGCGAGAAGCGCTCACGTATTTTAAAAATTTAGAGAAGCAGGCGACTTTGGAGAGATGTAGCAGCAAGAACAGCAATATAAGCCAAAACAGTACTAAACAGACAGAAGTAATTTATTTAGACGTGTGAACCTTTTCAGCGATTGGATCGCATGTAGTCTCTAATTACACGGTTTATTATCGCGGCAAACAAACACCTGTATAATAGTTATTCGAATGCATTTCTCGTTCATGCACTCTCCTGTATTCTATATTTCATGCATATTATAGTTATACGAAGGATGGGCAGTATTGCACCTAAAAATTGTATATAGTAGAGAAAGCAGGGATGTATCCTCGTCCCTACTCTCGACAGTAAATCAAACCGTGTTTGCTAGTATTAGAGCATTTATATAGCTGAAAGAAAACCCCCGCACATTTTAAGACTAATCAGAAGATCTTTTAATAACGTTTACAGTAATGTAATTTATTTACCTAATCGTCGTTGGCGGAACTGTGAGAAAATGATTACCAGAATTATAAGCTTTATTAACTAACGATAATACCACGAATTCGTAAAACGGCGAGGGCGTTTCCTAATCAATACTGAGCTTCAAATAACACAGAAGTATCAAAACTACAAACCCTATATGAGTTGTGACGTTGTAGTAAACTGGTTTTGTGATAACATGTGTCTTTTCTATTTGTTTTCATTCCATGTAGATTGTAGATAGAGCAAGGTGATCGATTTATTGCGTATATATTTACGTGTGTGTGTGCGTGTGTGTGTGTGTGTGTGTGTGCGTGTGTGGTGTGTGCGTGCGTGCGTGTGTGCGCGCGCGTGTGTGTGTGTGTGTGTGCGCGTGTGTGCAAGTGCATGCGATCGTTTAAAATCGATGAATTGATCGATGAAGTGCGCTAAGCGATGAAGACTGTTTCTAGACATGTTAGCAGAGGGTTTAAACAATTATATATACCTAGTAAAAAGTCCCGACGCTTCTGCTCGCCTATGCATAATAAATAGCATGCATCCACGGATAACAGTGAATGATTTTGCATACATAAAAATAACAATCGATCACAAATGCGAGACATACCGTATTATATTATCAACTCATTTATGAAAATCATAGTTTATTCGATTATAATGATAACGTGTAGAGAGGTAATTTATTTTTAGATAAATAACTAGAATGAAATATAAAAGCAAATACACTACAGAATTATATTCGTCGTTGCATCATGTTGAATATATTATTTTATGTTGTTCTACCGAGTTAATACATTTGTTGACGTTTTGCATTTCCCGTTTATATGTTTACAATCTTACAACATATTCAGTTGTAAATATGTTATTGTACCCAACTCACACACACGCACGCGCGCACTCACGCACACACTCAGGCACACCGATATCCGTACTGTGGATATATACCCATATTACCAGGAGCTAATAAAGACAAATTTGTCATTATTAGCTCCTGATATTACCTAAGTAGATATTGAAAGTACTGATAAACCTATGATTCAGCCATGAAACTTTTTAATAGATAGCCGAAACACTCGTCTTAAACCTTACTAATAATGCGCGAATTATGACCAAGTGTGTAGGTTTGCACAACTTTAACAGAACATGGTGCACGAACAAGAAAAAATAAATCTAACCGAAAAGAATGACGCCGTATACAAAGATGCGTGAGAACGTGTATAAAGTACATGAGGGCGAGTACGCCGTCCAGTTTAACAGTGCTACAGTATATGGTGAGATTAGGAAAAACTGGATGTCTTGTAATTTTCAAAGTGAGAGGTTGGGATAGAATCTATTCTACCCGTTGAACTACTGTGTGGTATGTCAGGGGAGGCACCGGATAGAAGTGAGGAGTAGGAAGAACTACAACTCTCCCTTCAGGGTATAATTGAGTAACTCTTCGGGCAACTATCAACGATACCATTTACAGTCGTTTTTCATCTGCACATCGCATCGCCTTTTGTAGTAACTGGCAATCAAGGCATCAGGACTAATGACTGATGTATGGGTACATATGATATATTAGCAATTATTTCCCGATAAAAAACGCTAACGAGGCCATTTTTACCCGTCTAATTTGGAAAAAATCGTATTTCCTAGTTTGAGATCTCTCCGTGGATTTCCCCCACCCTTCCCGGTGAGTGATCTTAGCTCCTACTCCCGTCAAGGGCATAGTTTGTCATACGTTAGTCGCATAGCTAGTTTAACATGGAAATGATTATATAGGATGTGCTGCCTGCCGTAAACCTAACAAAATATAAATGAGCCAATAGACGGTGATCTACGTACTGTATATACTATGTATACATTTGAACGTACTTCTGAACGTATACTTTTAAAACGGTGAGCAAATACACATTGCACTAGCTTTATATGAAAAAATACATTCTGTTGCCTCTCTTTAGGATTTATAGGGTGCCATGACTGACGTAACACTGGTGAAATGTGAGTCAGCCAATAGATGGCGGCAAGTGTATTACATGCCCTACGCACTGATCTCACAATAATGACACGATAAACAAAGTACATATATACAAATATAAAATTTCAAGCTCGTGCTCTCTATTTTAAAGGTGTATTAAAAAAAGAGTCTTTTGACAGATAGTGCACTTTCGCAAACACACATTTAACCATATGCTATAGTAAAATGAAATTCGGTGAGTATGAAGCATGCTGTAATTATATTAAAGTTATATTGAGCAAATCCACAGGTGGGGACAAATGTAATGTAGAAACCCCACAGAGTTCTATTGAGCAAGATAAAGATTTTGATCGCGAGGGAAATAAGAGCGACAGCAAGGGAATCAATCTCTTTATAGACATTCCTAATAGATATGACAACATTGTAGTCATTAGCAACCATATCATTAATTATTAATGATTGTTGATTGATAGAGGAGAGGTGTAATAAACAGTTAGATGTGACAACAATAAATAATCATAAGCAATTATAAGTAGAGGCAGATGGTAACAAGCCAAATCCAGAGGTGTTGCACAACCAATACGCAAAATTCCGAAGGCTCACTAATTAATTAAGGTAGAGCGCCTCCGATTGGGCGAGAGCGAGGGGAAGCCCATGCGTAGGTCGGAGTGAGAGGGAGAGAGAGAGAGAGAGAGAGAGAGAGAGAGAGAGAGAGAGAGAGAGAGATGAACCGAGAGGAGGAGAGAGAGACGAGGAAAGGGAGAGAGGGAGCGGAGAGAGAGAGAGAGAGAGAAAAGAGTGAGAGAGAGAGAGAGAGAGCGAGAGAGAGCGTGAGAGAGAGAGAGAGAGAGAGAGAGAGAGAGAGAGAGAGAGAGAGGACTTCCATATAAAGAAAGGTGACGAAAGAGACCCGGGATTCTGATTTTGGTTTTCGTGGGCGTCAGGCAGTCTTGGTCTTGGTCGACTCTGCAGGTAGCAGTAACGTATGTTGAAATATATATACAATAAAACTATCTATATCATAAACTACGTCTCCGATCATCACTGACGTGCCTCGCAGTCACCGTATAAACCACACTACACAAATGTTACTGAAAAATCTGAGTATATATTATAATGACAAATGAATAATTTGTACGGTTAAAAAAAATAAACCACACATAGGACAAGATTAGACTGAATGCCCAATTTTGTATTATTGTTATATAAAGGTTATTTATATTTATTTGTCACGTTTCTCACAAATATGTTTATCCAAAATCTAAAGGAGGCACATGCTCTATAACCAACCAACCAACCGGCCCCGAATTAAGGTAGTACAGCCCTAATAGTGGTTACTATAGCAACGCCAATCATGATTTGGCGGAGAATTGAAGTTCGAAATCATTGGGAGAGAAAATACAGGCGGTGGGCAGGGAACAATGCCGGCACTCAGATGATCGATATAGAGCATGGTTGTGAGGGGGCGCGGTGGTAGGTTAACGCCCTCGATCAACATAGTTACTGTTACCTTGTTTAGTTTCCACGCACCAAAACAGAGTGGCGGTGCGCGCGTGGCGGTTTACCTGCGCGGGTTCAATGCAGCAGAGCGTAAACGCAGCATCGACTAACGTGTGAGGAGCGAGCGACGAGAACGTGAAAGATAACAGGGAACGTTATGATAGTGTAAATTCACGCCTATTGCCAGCACCCGCATACGTGGTAAGCATTGCTTATGTATATATAGAGAGGTAAAACCACACGGAGACCCGTGTAGATGTGAAAATAAATGTAGACAAATACAATATGGTGTTACATTTTAAAATTTAACACCTTATTATATAAATATATATATATATATATATAATTAGAATATATAATAATATGTAATAGACCTGAAGATTCTATAAAGATGAACGCGCTTGTGCAAAACTAAATGTCTGATTATTCTTTTATATTGTATAATATTATATATACGTAGATATAATGTATCTGTAAGGAATCTTACATTGCTTTACAACCGAATTTATTATTAACTAAAATATTGGGGTCTATTTTAAATTCATGCGGCTATTGCGAATTCCGCGCACGATGTCACAATTGCGTGTTGCAGTGTCAACACCACAAGCGCTCAGGTGCGGCCCCACGCTAACGATCGTAGAGGTTATATATTGTCTGCGCTGTATATAATATATATTCTGTAACGGCGCCTTTTATTACAGCTAGAGAGACGCAACGCTGTTGTCCCCTAACCACTCTAGCGAATCAATAGCATGGGTCAAGGCGACGGTGAGGGACATGGCGAAGGTGCGGGCAGCGGCAAGGGACTGCCAGGAGTCATCTGGGCCATATTGTGGTTCCTCATCCTTTGGTTTGGGGGCTTGGTCGTCGGCTTCTTCTTCGCGTATTGGTACGTGCTGTTTCTCCCGTTCGTGCCCTGCTGTGGATGCGCGAAGGACGCCTCTGACATCCTGTTCAAGCTGATGCAGATTCCGCTCACCTGCTCGCAGAATATGATGTCACAGAAACCTATCTGCTAATTAGCTGCGCGCACGTATGTGTGCGGATGCGACGATGCGACCTATGACGTCATCCGGACGAGTAGGCCCCTACGCTTGACGAACAGCGGAGAAAACGCCCGTCAAATACCCTTCGCAGTCCCCGCACCGGAATTTCATTATTGAATTTCATTGCATCATCGCCGGCTTGACGCCATTTCTACAACGAATAAAGGGCAAGTGTTTTGCGATCTAACCTCCATTCGAGATTAAATGTGTGCGCAAGAGACTTTTCTACGATTGATTTGATGTGTCTTATGTGAATCATAGAAACCATCGCGGATTCTTATCGTCCTTCCTGAAAGACACGTGATATTTTCAATGCCGCAAACGTAGAGCGAAAGATTGTTTTAACATAAGAAATTCTCTATCTTTAATTAACACCTTTAATAATAAGTGAACGCGCGCAATGTTGCAACAGATCCCCGGTATGATAGCAGAATGTGGTTTCAAAACCCGTATATATATATCAGGAGTAGCTACATAGTATAGAAAATCAATTACTATTCTAAAATAAAAATCAACAACAGAAATTTATATTTTATGCATTTCGCGGAACCGTGCATGGTTTTAGATTATGGTTCACTTCTTGTATATTCGTTTCGTAACCGACTACTCACGTGTAGAAAAATGTTAGATTAGAAATGGTATAGGTTTATGATTAAAGCATGTGTTCGTTTTCTAACCACACAGATGTACAAAGCTACGTCCGTTTTCCATAGTGAATGCGTGATTAGGCTGCAGTTAGTGTCAGTGAGCATTACAAATGCATTTAGGTAATGAGCATTTCAGTAACGTGCCACCAAGTTTTAGTGCGGCGATAATCTATTATTAACTAGCTGCAATCTCAATTATATGTGGGTTGCCCACCTACGTCTCTCTGTCTGTGTGAGCGTGAGCTACATATAACGCCATATTGGTCTCGTGTCTGGTGGTATAATATTGCAACGCGTAAACGGTTTTGTCACTTAGTAAATAAATTTTGTTTTTCGAGCAGATGATGTCACTGACGATCAGCCGAGTAGGCGCCAGTTATTACAATGTATCTAATTGTTCTTGAGGCGTTCCTCAAGGAATGGCGTTATCGTGCGTATATATGTGTGTGCGCGTTGGTGTGTGCGCGCGTGCTCTCTCTCTCTTTCTCTTACTCGGGCTGTGCCCGTCTGCTTCTCTCTCTCTCTGTGTCTCTCTCTCACAATATATATAATATATAAAATATATTTGTCAGTATGTGCATGACAGTACTCTCTGTTTGTGTTTACACAGATGCACCACAGATATTGTGACATTACATGTAAAAATGATTGTATTGTACCAACATATAGCAGAAATAATTTGATATCCAGTATCTAGACAAGCCATAAAATATTTACAGCACCTACATAACAAGTAGGTCGCAATTGCCTACGGAAGCAATAAACTGTCTACATAAAATGTGAAAATATGTACATCTACTACATTGGGAGTATAAAGGAATCTCTATGTATTGAAACGAATTTCCAATCTATATCCACACAAGAAGTTTTGCAATCACAGGATCCAGCTCTAGTATAGTAACATTCGGTATTACGACCAAGATCATTACATTAATCTTTTAGTTGCGAATTGACTAGAATCTCTGAAACGAAACAACATCTAGAAAAGACATCATAATACCAGGAGTGTAATAATATAGAATGTGCACTACAATGCCATAGAATGTGCACTACAATGCCATAGAATGTGCACTACAATGTCATAGAATGTGCACTACAATGTCATAGAATGTGCACTACAATGCCATAAAATGTACACTATAATGTCATAGAATGTCACTACAGTGTCATAGAATGTCATAATATAGTTTTATCTATATTATGACACTCCTGATATTATAACAATAAATTACTCAATTTGACTTCGAATGACATGGAACAGTAAATATAGAGATTCACTAGCATATGTCAGAAATGGATCTTGTGTATGGACTATGTTTACTAACCGCGTGACACAACTCAATACAGTCACTATTTCATTATAGTTTAAAAATAATGACAAACAAGGACAAAGCATCAAGGTAAGAGTTAATAATGATGTATACTACACTATTCTATATACTACTACTATATAGTTCGAGCTCTCTCACACAACTCCCTAGCTAAGCCATATTCTCAGCAGCATTCACAGTTATACGCTTAAATAATTCAGATAGTACATTCTCCTTTAACATAATAACATTATGTAATGAAAATTTACACTTGGCAACTCCTGACACATGCTCACTTTATCACAATATACCTAATGCATATCAAGTAACACTATGCATGCTATTGGCTGCAGACAAAACATTCTCAAAGTCAAATACACATTAGTTCACAACATGGATATTGATTGTTCAACAAAACATGATTAGGAAAATCCTATAGTAAATCACTTTAGAAATAATCTACCTACTTATTTTAATCAAATTCACATGGTTTATAACAACTATTTAGTTTAAAACATGTTTTCAGTATTCCAATGGAATGTATTTACTAGTATTTCAGCAGGAGCGGCAGAATAAAAATTCAACAAGAAATATAACTCGCTTTCGGGAAGATCTATTTATCAAAAAAGACTAGCTGCACGGGTTGCTATAACGACCACTACTTTACTCATCCCACAGACAATTGATTTTCTGCTTCGAGTAATAACTCATCAGCCGACACTTCTTACAGGTTTTGATGCCACACCTGTAGCTCACCACCTTCTGCGACGAGTCCTTGCCGCGACAGTATTTTAGTCCGCACGGGTACCAGCTGATGCAGAGCTGATACTGGCACGTGCAGGGCTGCCACCAATCTGTCGTGTCCTTACACCGCTCCTGCACGCCTACACCACACTTGTGTGCCGCCTTCAACATTACTTTCGCATCCTTTGGCCCTCCAGCTGAAAGATAGAACATACACACACATGAGACTGATCAGCACTGACATACCAATCAGGATTAGTATAACTAAAGGGTTTCCCCAAGATTTTTTCCAGGTCATAGAAGATGCATAGTTGAAGGCCCCCAATACTTAAGCCACATACAATCTTTGTTCCTTGTACATTCTAATCCAGTGTTCATAGTAGTAAGACACATGTTGAAATAAGGACTTATAAGACCCTTTCTGGAGGCCAAAATAAGACTTTTTTACGCGATTTCTGATAGATCACCGACTATTAAACTACACTAATAATATTAATATACACAATTGCACAGCAGATCTAGTTATTCCGTATTATATATACAACAATTCTTACTCTAAGTCGAGAATTTCGCCGAAATTCAACACAGAAAATGTTGAAAAATGGTCCTTTGGCAAAAAATAAGGACTATTAAGTACTTTTCTAAGATTTCACCAAAAATAAGTACTAATAAGGGCCCTTATTTTATTTTTGGCAAAATAAGTACTTATAAGACTTTGGAAGACCCGCTACGAACCCTGTAATCAACAATTAGTGTGCAATTTCTTGTCGCAAACAACTTTTATTACCTTTCAGTCAATAACAAGGGATATATCATAAGCATAATAAATTTGTTAGCATCATTGGTAAAATATGGGCACAATGGCCGTTTGCCAATTTCTAGCACTTCTCAGTACCAAACAATAATAGCCAGGTTTTCCAGGACGTTCCAGGACCACAGACCATTTTCTAGAACTTTCCAAGCCTGGAAAACTCTATTCTCAAATTTCAGGATTTTCCAGTCCATATAAACCCTGATAATGTAGGTCTACTCATATACAAACTAATCAAGTATATTGTAATGTATGCAGTATTCAAGTGTTATGAAGAGTAAAGCTGGGTTTACACTACCAACTTTACGTTGGCGAATTGGCGAGTTGGACCAATTTCGCAATTCGGGAACTCCGAGTTGGCGAAAATAGAACATGTTCTAATCTCCCAACTAGTTGCTATCAATCGGTTGGTCACGCAACTTTTGCGTTTACACTGCCGATTGTCGGTTGTATAGTTGGGAAGTTGGTCCAATTCACCAATTCGCCAACACAAAGTCGGTAGTGTAAACCCAGCTTTAAATTCAGCAGCATGCAGAACACTGTAACGGGACAAACAAACGTACGTTTTGCCAACGCTTTAAGATCCGTTTCTCTTGCGAACGTTGTTTCTTTAGCATCATGGCACAGGACTGGCAAGTGTGGACTGATGACACTTGCCTGGCCTACATCTACACACAGGTCCAGGTCATGTTGCTCTGTTCCTTTATCTTCTTCTGCATTCCGGATGGTTCCCGGATTTTTCTAAAACCACATTCAATGCCAAGAAGACCAATTAGTTTAACTGGTTAATATATGTTTATTAACAACACTGATTTATAATGAAGTCTAAATCACGGTTTTAACAATCAAAGTGTAATGTTCAAACTAACCATGTGTTTCACAACTCTGCCTCTGTAAGTGTAACCCAAATATGAACAAGAGCCGCAGAGCGTCTGGGCTCATCTGAGGTCTGTTGCTACGATTATAAACGTAAAATTTCAGTCGTGCGTA
>NW_014577706.1:89916-123352 GCF_000485595.1 Priapulus caudatus
TTTGATTAATATAAAGCTATACGTGTGTACAGATGTAGGCAGTATGAGTTAGAGCGTGGCACATTTGGAAGAGCTGCGTCTCTGTGTTCAGTTGTAGTGCATTCGTGGTGTGATAGTACAGGTTGAAGTTCGAGATTTGATTGTTATAACAGTGAAACTGGGTAAACCAGTTCAGATCTGACAGCGATATGTGCGAGCGCAGCGGAGTGCTGCCAACAAGACAGTCTAACCGGGCAGCCTACTTTTTCTGAGTCTTGATGCTCTGCTTGTTTATATTAAGCCAGTTGAGATGCTTCTCTCTCATATTGTTCCCTGGGCTAGCTAGAGAATTTACATACGTTAGCAGCTAGTGGTTTGATTACATGGTCCATTATTTGAGTTGAATGTATTTATTGCTTCTGATATGCCTTCAGGTGGTCCGCAGTGTTCTGTAATGTTCAGCTACAGTCTGGCTTCAATCATTCGCACGTTGTTCGTATGAATTTAAGTGCGGATGACGTGACGACCCATGACGAAGAAGAAGGAGTAGTTGTTGTATGTACTATATAGTAGATGTTAGCTAGGAGGATGGAGGAGGAAGGTTTGGATTAGATTTAGGAGAGGTAGGAGAGAGAACACGAAACCAGTATGAAACAACAATGTGCTTAAAACAAGCCACTGTGCATGTCGAATATTAGTTTCCAAGAATTCCTATTTTTTAAACCTGATTGTAACCCAGTAATGGCCACTGTGAATAGTATAAATAGTTGGGCCTGTACCATGTAGATAACTCAAATTGTTTGTGTTATTATATTTTTTTAACATGAATGCGACAGATAACATAAAATATAAGATAAATGTTAAATGTAATATATATTATATATTATTATATATATATATTATTAATTATTAATTATTATTATAGTTAAGCTATATATAGGTATATAACTCTATAATATATATATAATTAATGCGCACATACAAAATAAACAATGAGGTTGATGACATTATTAGGCATGATAGTTATATCCCATATCATTAAGCTATAGCATATAGTATAATTTACAGAAGGCTAATAAGTTTGCTTATCATTAGATAATATCATCAGTAATGTGTAATTATCAAAATATTTTTTATTGCAGGAAATGACATCCAACGACGAGAAGATACTTGCTTTATCTAACCATCTTCTTCCACAAGTCTGTGCAACCATTATCTTTCTTGACACAGCACCTCTCAACAACCCTCTAAATGGCTGACCTCCTCCAAACCACGGACATCCTGAAAGTAAGCGCTCAGCCTCCCCCCAAAATTAGCCATATTGTATCAATCAGTGAACATCGACCTCTCCTTGCGCTCTTCTGGTTGTCTACTTGATGAAGTAAGTTTTGAATGGTGACATATGGCAGCAGCTCCAGTGATGCTAAGTAAAAAACTTCGAAGTCATCAAACAGAAAGTGAAGAGTAAAAAGATTCAAAAATGCAATACTGCCCACTGAGGCATGGTTGAACTCGCCGAAAAGCACCAGCAATAATTAAAAGTTGATTGATTTGTACTTGTACTAAAGTTAAAATATAAGTCTTGACGAAAAAGAGAAATAAATACATGATAAGAATTGACATTATTCGAATAGCAATATCATATCAAGTTATGTTTGTAGCAAATGTATAGTGTCCTTTTTCTAGTGCTTCGCTCTAGCATTAATTGTATCAATTCTGTCTGCAAGTACTGTAGATGTATCTATATTAGGAATGCAATTTTATTTGGAATAGAGCGTATTTGTGTTTTCGTTTAATATGTTATTGAAAGGCCATGTTCACACTCGTACACTGACACGAAAATAATAACGACAGGCAGCAAGCACGTTTCAAGTTCGGGCGCGTTATTCTTATTGACATATTGTCTGGGCCGCGATATTGTTGATTATTAACTTGCGCATTAAATGCATTTATGCTACTGTGTTGAGTTTGCCTCGGTGCGTTTTGATTGTGTCAAGTGGTTTGTGTCGTGTCCGTGTGACATGGCCTTTAAGAATTTTATTATGGGATACCAATAATCGAAATTAGACATCAATTGTATTGTAGATATCATTAATATAACTTGGAGTTAAGAATTAAGAGATTTGTGGAATTGTGATCCTGTTATTGATAGTGATGTGGATGATCGTATGGAAATAAGTATTGGTTTGTTTTATAAAATATTTGTCCTTTATACGTTTATTGATTTTATGGATCTGAATTATTTCTGTATTTGTAAGATTACCCAAACAGTTTCCCATGTAATACGAAAATAATCTCTGATGGATTAATTTAATATCTCATTGAGAAGTATTGTTAATGTATACAATTAAAGTTATTTACTAGAATTCAATTTTATGGTGGTTTGTAGCAGGAACTTGATTGGTGTGTGTTTTGTGTGTGTGTGCGTGTGCGTGTGCGGTGTGCGTGTGCGATGTCGTGTGTGTGTCCCAAAGTGTGTGGTGTGCTTGTGTGGTGTGTGTGTGTGGTGGCGCGTGCGCGGTCGCGTCGCGTACGTGTGTGCTATGCCTGGTGTGGTGTATGTGAGTGTACGGTTGTGTCGCTCGTTTGTGGACTGTGATTGGATGTATTTTCGTGGGTAGAAAAGGACCCCCACCGAAAATTGGACCCCAAAGGAAAAACTCTCCAATCACGACCACCTCCCTTTGGAACAACTGGCTACGTGGGCTAACAACAATCATAGCTGGGCGGAAATAAGGAAATGTGAGGACGGTCTGTTGCGTCTCGCCTCCGCCAGGTCTCCGGGTCTAGCATATGAGAGGTAGTGTCCCCGTTAGATGGAGCCTCCGGTCAGCGTCAGATATGATAACACGAAACACAGAATTTATAAAATCTACCTGTGCTGATGTCTATTAGCACAACAGAATATACGTACAGGTGACTACACTCTCACAGTCCTAAACAACAGCACTGTCACGATACTAATAACAGATATGTCTACACTGTTTCGTAACCGTTCGCATCGCCGTGACACGTAAAATGAAGTCACAAAGTACGAATTACCGTAAAACTTAGGTTTTCGCGAAGAAGCTCGGCAAAGGGTGATGCGCGGTAATGGTGTGAAAGCATTAGGCGTAAGTGGAGGAAGGGATAGGTGTAGGAAGCGCGGAGACTCGAGAAGCTGGACTGCACGGTTTGAGGATCAGTGGCACCGAGTACGGCTTAGCTTCGCGAATAAGTGAATCACCAATGCGGAGGACCTAATAACTATTTACGTGTTTAGGTGTTATTATTGCTTCTACCGTGAGCGAATCGAAAGTTTGGAATGCATGCCGGGGGGGGACTGCGCTGCTCTCAAAGTACCTATAGCTGAGTTGTCACTGCCGTGGTTTTAAACTCCAGTCCTTCAAAGTAAGCGCACATCCAACTTCAAAATCATTAATGTTTCGCTTACAAATTGCGTCATAGATATTTTGAAATTTCCATCACTCATATAAATTGAAAGAGTGATTTGAATCTTAATCATATTCCTTTTATATCAATGCCTGACTGTTTTTGAACAAAACAAACTTCATAAAATTTGCAAATAGCCTTCCGAATTTGCCTTAAACATCACAGCGGATAATAGTAGAAGTAAATTACTATTAGTATTAGTACTAAATTACTTGTAGCCTAGGCTACCAGTACCGGGAACAACAAAGAATAACAAATGAGCCTGTAATGAAAGATTTAGAATGTAATCAAGTAGGAAAATCAAGTCTTAATATACATCAATAGTAGTAATCCCTTTATCATTTCCATTATCACGGTATTGTTTCAATTGATATGCAACATTATCATCCAAATCAATATTCATCCATATGTTACGGTTCATCCGGGTACTATTCGGCGAGTCCTTTCCCTATCAGTAATGGCGACCATGCTATGCCGAATTACAGCGCTTATGTTGTCGACGGAATTGCGTGTCCGCGACCTCTAGTATACTTAATAACAACTCTATGAATGAGCACCCTTCATCTCTACATTCATCTTTGGCGTGTTGTGTTTCACTGTTTGAATACTTTACACTAAAAACGTTTAATTTGTGTGGATGATTTCTCCTAGTTACATCATGAACGTCGGAAGTTTAAAAATTATAATAAGGACATTGCTGTTTTGTCTTTTTGCATTATGTAAATTTACTTTGTGATGGTGAACGTTTAGTCATTAATCGTAAAAAAACGGGGCGAGATATCTGCAGGAGAGCGATCGCTGCATAAATGTTACGAGTGCACACGAATACACGCCCTTGAGGTTATCAGAAAAATCTAAGAGGGAACACTGATTACACAATTTTGTTGGATTTTAGGCCCTCGGTAATCATAACAATCACGAGGCACATTGGAGCGCCCGTTTCAATAAAATAACAATGGCTAAATAGAATACGAAATCTATTTTCCTGCAAAAAGTCTTGATGTTCGTCTCTACTCCTCTTCTCGGCCTATTATTTACGCCGGCAATTTCCTGTAAAGGCGTGCAAATCGCTCTCTGCAACACACATTAGACCGTGCGCAACTCTAATTGCGCACACACACCATATATTAATGAGAGCACTGCCGCACACTGACACATATATAGAGAACGCTATATATGTGTGTCAGTGTGCAGCAGCCGTGCCCGCATACGTGTACACGTTTGGTGTTGCAGAGGAGCATTTGGCACGCAATTTACAGGAAAGTTAGGACAATAATTTACCAACCTAAGGCGAAAGAGAGTAGAGAAAACCTTAAGACTTTGGTAAGCAAATAAGATTTCATATTTATTTACCGTTATATTTTATTGAAACGCTCCAAGTGCCTTGCGATAACAATACATGGTCTTCCGAAAAAATTTCAGTGTGTGCAGGAACTTCTGTTTTTGTCATGTCAGTGACACAGTGTCAAGATGTTATTACCACTAAGCGACTACCAGGCCAGGCAGATAGGCCACTAACAGTAGCAGGTACACTAACTGTCTCTTTAATTATCATTCATATCACAAGTTTTTGGACACTATGTAAATATCAATAGAATCTGTGTGTTGGCATTAGAGGTTACTAAGTTGTATGATGTATCCTATACAATAACAGAAACAATCCTGAACCGCTGTGTTTTTCGTAAAATTGACTGCAAACCTGATAACATCGTCGGATTTCCCACTGATATTCAGGGGTCAAAAATTAGCGGTATCCCATAAATTCTTGTGTTGGATACTCAGATTTCAATGCTTGGTATCCGCCGGGATAGTAAAAAAAAATTGTTCCAAAATTGGGATAGTTGGTTCGTTGAGTGTATCAATCTTATAACGGGTCAGCGCATCTGAGCGAGTGCGCAATAGTAGAGCGAGTCGCGCGGCGAGTTCTGAGCGGGCTCATGCAGCCCTTAACTATGGCCACACTAGGCGTTTATACAGCAGGCAATAGCAATATTTGCAAGCGCAAGCGTAAGCGTGGGCTGATGTTTGATCATAAATGTGATAGTGTATACGTTGATGATTGTAATGCAAGCGAACCAGACATACGTCTGCAAGTGTAATGTGGAGGCGTATGTAAAATAAACGCGCGAGCGATGAGAATTTTGAAGGCAAACAAATTGTGGAAATTAACTAATCTAAAAAATGGGATACCAGATCTTTTGGTGGATTACGCAGATTTCAATACCTTGGGTTTATCGCCAAATGGATACCATAATAATAATAAATCTAATTTCGATCCCCTGATATAGCCCACAAATTCAGGCTTCATCTCTTGATTCTAAGTTTTTCAAGTCTAACTTTTTGTTTGGCAAAAAGATCATTTATTTTGATTAGGTTCATTGTGTACCGCAGATGAAACTGCCGTATTTCAGACTCAATACAGGGAACTAATAATAAAGACCTGAGCCTCACCATAGATATAAGGGATAATGATATCTATTGATGTTCATATTGATTTAATAGTAGTGTGTATCAATTCTTACTGATTTAACTCATTCAGCAGTATGATTTGTTTAAAGGTGTATTCTCTTATCAATATTCCAAAATTAAATTTTTCCTTGTTCATATACGTCCCGCAATTTTCTAGTGAAACATCTTTAATTGCTAAATACATATCATACATTATTAAGCACCATTTTAGGTACCTAATAACATTTCTATCTGTTTCAATCAATACTAATGGCTATTTCTATTCAACATTTCAGGAGATTCAGTGGTGTTTAAAAGTGCTTAGTTTAGGAGAGGAAGAAACGTGGGAGAGTCAGTTCCAGTCATTTTGTGGTTGTTGCTGAGTGTTATGAATAAATTGAATTCAATAGCGACTGATGCTAATGTCTAAGTAACCTTAGCAGGTAAGATCAGTAAAATTAAATGTAATGTATCTTCATATTTTACCTCAGCTTGAAAATAGTGAGGGGTTCGTATTCTCCCACTTTCAACCATTGGCTCCATATTACATTTAGTTAATTAATATAATGTTATGGACCGTTGGGAATACATTTATTAAATATTAAATTAGCAGACCTGCACCAACTCTCTTTTAACAAGATTTTTTCGTATTGCTTTTAACAGAATTCCATGATGTTTCTAACGAATGCTAACGAAATCAAACTGAAAAACTTACGATTTTTTTACGACTTCCGTGTGAAAATTAATGTAATTTACCATTGAGTGAGCGCGCAGAAATATGGTAATTGCTATCCCACCGGGCCCTGTGAGGGAGTTGTACGCGCAATGTGGCATGCACTAGTGTTGGGATAGTGTTAGATTTACGGGTTACGGGTTCAGGGTTTATGGTTACGGGTTTTTGCATCATGAATTGTCGCCGGGACACCATAGATTAATTTTGTGGAGATCACAATGCCTATTATGATATTATTGCGCCGGCGAACATTATATATTTAGTGTGAGATGTTAGTGTTGGCGGTGTTGGAGGTGAGGGTTAACGCAGTTAGGTGTTAACGTTTTGAAACGTCTATCGCAAAACGTTTATCACGTGACCTTTTCCCTCCACGCCCGGGATAGGCATACAACCTCGAGAAATATCTTTGGCGATTGTGGAGGTCGTGCAGACCATTTTAGGATCATACTCACCGTTCATCAGTTGTTTCATCGCGTGATCTAGAGTTAGTCCATCATTCAATTGCGCGCAATAAATACAATGACAAAATGGCCGCCTGCTGGGCAATAAAAGAAAACCGTTGCTTATTTTCATTGAATCACAGGTTGGCAGGTCTGTATATATATAGCAATGAATACCTAGCAAACTCCAGAAGCCACTCAATGAATTTGCCTATAAAGGACCAAATTTGCAAAGAATACACTTTGAGGTATCAAAAGGAAAGGGCCCTTTTCTTTGATACACAAAGTGTATTCTTATCAAATTTGTCGCTTTATGGCATAATTCAAATGGTGTAGCTCTGGAGTTGTGGTATTATGCTAATTACAGACCATGCACCTGTGATTCAGACGAACAATAGTAAAGGAGCTTTGTTCTTTATATGTGCAGCAAGGCGGCCATTTTGTTTGTATGTTATGCGGCAGACTAATGAATGATGGGACTAATCGCTGAGTACTTAGAGAGTAAAAAATCTGGTTCAGCCTCATACGGTCTAATTTTAATAGAAAAGTGCCTGACGTGATAGGACATAAGCTATTCCTCTACATTAATTCGTGAGGCCGGATTCCAGTCTACCCTTCGGCAAAAACAATAGCCGTAAACGTGGCTTGCTGCCAACCGCTGCCAGTAGACGATCGATAAATCGTGTGCCTGTGTATGCACGTGGTAGAACACGAATATTTAAATGCTGCACGCCCGGACTCGTCCCCCTTCTTTTACACCTCTTGACCTTTGACCTTTGACCCCCAGCTTCGACATCCCAACTCGTTTTGACGATCCCCCCCAACGACCCGAATATCGTGACCGTACGTCGAGCGGTTAAGATTTGTGCCCAACTGTTGACGGACGGACGACCGGACGGACGGACGACCGGACGGACGGACGACCGGACGGACGGACGACCGGACGGACGGACGACCGGACGGACGGACGACCGGACGGACGGACGGACGATCATGCGATTCTACAAGCTGCATCTGACTATGTCAGATGAGCTAAAAATGTAGAGGAAGCTTTGTCCTATACTTAAGCACTTTTCTATTAAATTAGGAGGGCAACCAGATTTTTACTCTAGTACCCCCTTTCCTTTGATACCACAAAGTGTATTCTTTGCAAATTTGGTCCTTTATGGCAAATTCATGGTGAGCTATGGAGTTGTGGTATTATTGCTAATTAATATAATAAATGTATATAATATAATTAATAAATGTAATATGCGCAATGTTGAAAGTGGAGAAACGAACCTCACTATTTCAAGTGAAGTAAATATGAAGAACATTACATTTATTACTGATCTTACCTGCCTAAGTTTAGACATAGCATCAGTCGCTATGAATTCATTTTTCATAAACCTCAGCACAAAACACATGACCTGGAACTGACTCTCCCCACGTTCTTCCTCTCCTAAAACAAGCACTTTAAACACCTGAATCTCCTGAAATGAATAGAAAAGCCATTAGTATTGATGTTAAGCATTAGTGTATTTGAAAGTAGAAATGTTATTGGTACCAATGGTGCTTAATAATGGATGATTATTTAGCAATTAAAGATGTTCATAGAAATGGGGACCGTTATGAACAAGGAAAATAATTTTGATATTGTTGAGAATAACTTTAAACAAAATCATACTGTGAATGAAATCAGTAGATTAGACTACACACTACTATTAATAATATGAACATCAATAGATATTATATCCTTATATCTATTGGCTCAGGTCTTTATATTAGTCTGTATGAGTCTAAATACAGGCAGTTTTATCTGGGTACACAATGAACCTAATCAAATAATGATCTTTTGCAACCAAAAAGTTAGACTTGAAAAACTTAGAATCAAGAGATGAAGCCTGAATGTTGTGGGCTATATCCAGGGGTCGAAATTAGATTTTTATTATGGTATCTATTCGGGATACCAGGTATTGAAATATGGTATCCACCCAAAAGATCTGGTATCCCATTTTTTTGATAGTAATTTCAACAATTGTTTGCCTTCAAAATTTTCATCGCTCGCGTTTATTTTACATACGCCTCCACAGTACACTGCAGACGTATTGTCTGGTTCGCTTGATACAATCATACAACGTATACACATCACATTTATGATCAACATCAGCCACGCTTACGCTTGCGCTTGCAAATATGCTATGCCTGCTGTATAACGCTAGTGTGGCATAGTAAGGGTGCCTGAGCCCGCTCAGATCGCGCGCACTCGCTCTACTATGCGCACTCGCTCAGATGCGCTGCCGTATAAAGTTGATAACTCAACAACCACTATCCCAATTTTGACAATTTTTTTTACTATCCCGGCGGGATACCAAGCATTGAAATCTGGTATCCAACACAAGAATCTTATCGGGATACCGCTAATTTCGACCCCTGAATATCAGGTGGAAAAATCACTGATGTTATCAGGTTTGCCAGTCACTTTTACGAAAACACAGGGTTTCAGGATTGTTTCTCTTATTGTATAGGATACATCATACAACTATGTAACCCTCTAATGGCAACACACAGCATTATAGTATACTAGTGTTCACAACTTGTGATATTGAATGATATTAAAGAGACAGAGTGTACTGCTACTGTAGTGCCTGGTAGTGCTAGTGGTAATAACACCTTGACACTGTGTCACTGACAATGACAAAAACAAGTCTGCACACACTGAAATTTTTCGAAGACAATGATTGTTATCGCAAGCACTTGGAGCGTTTCAATAAAATATAACGGTAAATAAATATGAAATCTATTTGCTACCAAAGTCTTAAGGTTTCTCTACTATCTTTCGCCTATTATTGCCAACAATTTCCTGTAAATGCCGTGCAAATGCTCCTCTGCAACACACATGTACACCGTGCGCACGCTGCTGCACACTGACACACATATAGTGTCTCTATGTGTGTCAGTGTGCGGCAGTGCTCTATATATATGTGTGAGTGTGCGCAAGAGTGCGCACGGTCTACATGTGTGTTGCAGAGGAGCATTTGCACGCCATTTAGAGGAAATTGCCAGCAATAATAGGCGAAAGAGAGTAGAGAACAAACATCAAGACTTTGGTAGGAAATAGATTTCGTATTTATTTAGCATTATTTTATTGAAACGGCGCTCCAAGTGCCTGTGATTGTTATGATTACCGATGCAAAATCCACAAATTGTGTAATCAGTGTTCCCTCAGTTTTCTGATACTCAAGGGTTATCGTGTCACTCGTAACATTTGCAGCGATCGTCTCCTGCAGGATATCTCCGCCCCGATTTTTTACATTAATGACTAAACCGTTCACATCACAAGCTAAATTACATAATGCAAAAAGAAAAACAGCAATGTCCTTTATAATTTTTAAACTTCCGACGTTCATGATGTAACTAGGAGAAATATCTACACAAATTAAAGCTTTTAGTGTAAGTATTCAAACAGTGAAACACAACACGCAAAGATGAATGTAGAGATGAAGGGTGTCATTTCTACTTGTAGTTCTCAATTATTCCACTACGTGGCGCGCGTGCTGGTAGCGGTAAAAAAGCGTGCTGGTAGCGGTATATGAATTTTACAGTTATACGCCAATGTTTTTGAAAAATCATATATAAGTTATATCAAGTTGTGTAATAAAAGTATTATTTACTCTTACTTGTTGCTGAAATGCTTGATTATATGTCTCTTTAATATATTATTAATGGGATTACAACACACTCCTCTCATCGGATGAACAGGACAACTGCGCCACCAAAACGAGGCTGTCTAAATAATGGTTGATTTCGCCGTTAACTTTTAGCGTACTTTCATGAAGGGAATCAGTGTAGTTTGATCTGACTGCTATCATAAATACCTACGGAACATGAGATATCCGCATGTAAGATTATATTTGTGTAGTGTTTATCTACCTGATTATTTTTACTATTAACATATCCAGTGTCTAATTTCATGAATTACAAACACGTAGTCGGTGGTCATTCATGATTCAATTACTTAGGTTCCTTGACTTGTCGATTACTAATACTTAATAATAGTAATACTATTACTCATAGTAAATACTACTACTAGTAGTAATAGTTACACTATTATTTAAAACCTACGGCTCATGTTTCTACATTAAAATATATGCCACTACTAATGCTGCAAGAATGTAACAAAGCAAGCATATGAATTATGATAATAATATACTTGTATTTTTTGTAAGTTGTAGTTGTAACTTGTAGTACTAGTAGTTGTACTGTACTGTAGGCTGTAGCACAAGTAGATACAATAATGTAACCCAACAAGAGTAGGGTTACAACGCGAGCTTATTTTTTTCTTTGGAGGAGCCCCTGAGTGATTCACTCGGGCGGTTTTATGGTGCGTTTTTCGAGACTACAAAGTCCTTCCAAACTGGGTTTATTCTAAACTCGAACCTTTCTCCGCTATCCTGGGACTTACTATGTATCACAATTTACTCTGTATTAAACTAATATAACCTGTTACAAAATTTCGAAGTGACGAGCGGCGATACTTAGAGTGCCATTTCTGTTGACCTGTGACGTACAGATTCCCAATGCGCATAGCGTTTGGCTAACTTCGTCATGACTGACAACAGGCATCCCATGATACATTCGATCGTGGAACCGAAGTTAGCCGAACGCTATGCGCATTGGGAATCTGTACGTCACAGGTCAACAGAAATGGCGCTCTAAGTATCGCCGCTCGTCACTTCGAAATTTTGTAACAGGTTATATTAGTTTAATACAGAGTATTGTGATACATAGTGAGTCCCAGGATAGCGGAGAAAGGTTCGAGTTTAGAATAAACCCAGTTTGGAAGGACTTTGTAGTCTCGAAAAACGCACCATAAAACCGCCCCGAGTGAATCACTCAGGGGCTCTTCCAAAGAAAAGAATAGGCTGGCGTTGTAGCCCTACTCTTGTTGGGTTACATTATTGTATCTATAGCACAAGCAGCAACATCACGATCAACGTAGCTCTCACCGTCTCACCAACCCCACTTCAGTACTTGACCTAAATAAATTTACTTAAGATAAAAACACATACATACATTTAATATAGGAAATGTATCATGGGTGCAAAGAGGAAAGCTACGTAAGTTGAGCGTTCTCCCTAATTAAGTAATTAATAAGTTGACACATGCTGCCTGTAAAAAAAAATGAAAACTGCAGTATGTTGATTTTACCACGTGTATTTCTTTGATTTTATAGTTGCATTTCTATTATATTCCATATATAAACCAAATAACTACCAACAAAGTTTAGGCCTCCTAAACTAATATGAATATACGAAGACCTTTCCACTATATTTTATTAGCTCATCTGACGTAGTCAGATGCAAGCTGTGAGAATCGCACATATTGCTCCTGGCCGCCGCTCTGTATGTGTCAACAGTGGGACAATCTTAACTGACTCGACGTACGTCGGACGCGTAACTCATATTTGGATGGTGGGGGAGATCGTTGAAAAGATCGGGCATGAGTCATTTGGAGGTCAAGGGTCAAAGGTCAAGATGTTAAACGGCAGGTGGGATATATTCCCCCTTAACTTTAAGTAAAGACAGGCTCGAAATAATATGCACGGAGGGATAGGCAATTTTTTGGGATGTGAAAATATTCCCTTGAATTTTCTCATAAATGGATGAGGCACGAGCAATTTTAAAAGCATCAAGCAACTCTCACAATTGAAAGGGCACAAGGGACTTTTGTAAAATAAGGAAAAACTCATAACTTAATACAATCAACCTCTGGCTAATGTAAGTACAGTAACAGGGTTCAACGTACGGTTACTTTTTATATTCACTAGACCATCGGGCTAGTAACGAGGAAAAACCACCATGCTTGAACTACTTTACTAGCCACAGATCAGGCCATTTGTTAATATGGAAACACTTATGTGGCGATCGTATGAATTCTACTTAAATTTCTCTAAATTACTGCACTTAGCCACAGCTCAACCCATAGCAATCACAACTGCCATTCTTCACGACGCGTCTTCCCGCGCCTTTGAAATTCGCGGCGCGGCGAGTCCTGGGCGTGCGCATTAAAATATTGTGTTCTACCACGTGCATACACAGGCACGCATTATTCGATGTTCTTACTGGCAGCGAGTTGCCAGCAAGCACTGTTTACGGCTATTGGGTTTTGCGAAGGGTAACTCGAATCCGCCTCACGCTTCGCTAGACAATGCACACTGCTCTGCGACAACAACAGTGCTGACGCCGCGAACCAGTTCTAGCAGACAGGCACCGACGCAATTAAAAGAATGTGCAAGCAGTCGTGACTGCGTAGCGTCCGGCCGTTGGATTTTTAGGCTGCAGTACCGCATTGATAGGAGGCACCGACGCAATTGCGTCGGTGCGTTCGCGTTAATTCGAGCCTGTTATAAAGGAAATAACGGAATTGCCGCACAAATTCTGAACGGCCGACCTATGCTTCTTAATATCGGGTATATTGTTGATGCGGCAGGAACCCATCACCAGTGCCGAGAATTGGATGGTACAGGTCATAAAGGGCATGGGTTGAAGTCAAGATATCTAGACATTTTCTTGAGGACATGCGCCTAAGCGACAGAGTGGAAAAACATTTTTGTGTTCAGCACTACCTACCATTTGTACTTTATGAAAGGACATGAAATGTGCTTTCCACTGAGTGATTAGAGTAAATGTCTTATAACCTTTTTGACTCTTTCAAGAGGGAGGGTTAACATGATTGTGGTGACTGCTTAACAAGGACTGGACTGTTTTGATGGTACTTGCTGTGATTGTGGAAGACTTACAGTGCACAGTGAAATTCTGCATGCAAAACTTACTTGCACACGTTTACGCGCCTTATAATCATTATTATCACTTCATTACTCTATATAGATTCTGTACGATTGGGGAATACAATGTCAATAGCACTTAGCAAACGTCTGTTTTAGCTCATCTGACATAGTCAGATGCCAGCTTGGTAGAATCGCATGATTCGTCCGTCCGGTCGTTACCGTCCGATCTGGTCACAGTGCGCCAGTTGGGCACAAATCTAACGCTCTGACTAACGGTCACGTATTATTGCCACATGTGGGGGTTCGTCATAACGAGTTGGAGATGTTCGAAGCTGGAGTCAAGGTCAAGCAGTGCTTAAAGAAGTGCGAAACATTCACTCCTTATAACGGTTATTAGGCGAGGCAATGCAGAATTGCCGTGCACAAATCTAAATGGCTCACCTAGGCTTCGTGATAGTTCGGGTATAGCATCATGGTAGGAAAGCCATCACTGTGCCCAGAATTGGAGCGTCAAAGAGTCAAGGTCAATGGCACACGCGCAAGATTTTGGACATTTTCTCTGAGGACTGTCTGGACGGAAACGATTAAACACTTTTTTGTTCTCAGCGGTGACTAGCATTTTTATGGCATTATTGAAAGGACATGAATTACTTCTTCTGACATTGCGAAGAGTAAGTGTCAGATAACCTATTTGACCTCAAAGAGGAGGGTTAACAATGGATTGTTGATGTCGTGTTAGAAAACATTGTGACTGCGGGTTTTGTAGTAATCTATACATTGCTGCGATGTATGATGGTACAACCTGTCCAGCTGAATTTCACAAAGCTAAATTTGCGTTAAAAAGCATGTATGTTCCTTAAATCGTATAATTTCTATGGATTCTTACTGTCATTATGTTGCATGAATACGTAGCCACTGCCAGTGGCTGCTGCCACGTGCAGCTGTTGGTGCAGTTTTTGCCTGCTATAATTTGGTTTACAGTGTGGCCCACTCTCTCTTGCAATGTATGGCTTGCGTAGGAAAGGTCATGAGAGTGCTTACCTATTCGTTGTTCTTGCAAATAAGTTGTTGCTAATACGTACAATGAGAGGCTTCCATCTTAATTCTGAGAACTTAAACGTCGCGTCATCTCGTGGAACTTTCAATAAACGATCCCAACGACATTCCTATTGAGAGAGGTTCTCGATTACCATCCCTGTGCATTCCACTGTTTCGCGTGTATGTGAACACATTGGGACTAACAGGCGATTTAACTAGAATCCAACACTCCACACAGAGTCACCGCAGTAGACGTTAGATGAGCGCTGTCGCTCCGCGGCACTTGTTGATTATGCCAACTATAAATAGGCCTACCTCGCAGGTGCCTGAGTGTGGGTGGCTGATAGCACAGCATGGGCTAAACATAGTTCGGGTTATCTATTCCCTGCACCTAGTCGTATGCACGCATCGTATCGGGAACAGAGTGGAGAAATGTCCTGGCAGAGATAGCTGAATGTAATAATTTATCGCTCAAAAGTGCAGAGAAGAATTACTTTCTTACTCACGACTGTGTAACAATCTTGAGGATAAGTAATTGCAGAAAGATCATGAAACCCTACTAATGAAATTTTGCCAGTTTTGTAACTGTCCTTGGCATGGCTCTCTTCCATCGACGTTACAGTAGATGTGCAATGTTGGGGATATGGTGCGCATGCTGCTTGTGACACTTGCAGAAGCCGTGAGGTTGACTGTCAAGTCGAAATGTGTGAATCCTCGACAACATTGAAGAAATCTGTACCTTATACGTGCGTCTGCCTTACCTCGGCCCGCCATCTTCGTCAAAAGTTTGGACGCCGTGCGGCGAAATGGGAATGTACATTTCAATTGATGACGTAACTGATACAGTAGTGCGCCGCGTCCTGGAGGAGGGGAGGGGAAACTAGGGGGTCCGGGGGCCTGGTCGAATAGGAATTCTTGCCGAGGTGGCCTCTCAATTGCCAGTAGCAGCAGCTATGGCAATTGCAGCAGCGTCGAAAGCTGACTCACTCAGCCTGTTCCTCATGTAGTTGACTATGCGCATGTGTGAACTGTTCAAAAGAGCTCTCTGCTGATTGGCTTAGCAGTGAGGGTGACCAGCCAATCACAGCGAAGCACACAAGTGTGCTTTGGTTACTGCTCGCAAAATGGCGGCATCAACAAACGATCGATTCCCGCGTTGTCAAAGTTTTATTGTGGTGGAATTTAATCGGGGCGGAGGTAATTTAAACGTGGCGCAACGATTGAAATGGGGGGGGGGAGTTTTCCCAAATGGGGTGGGCGCGCCCGGTTTGCGCAACGTAGGGAGAGGCCTGAGATGAGCCCAGACGCTCTGCGGCTCTTGTTAGGAAACTCATGTTTATTTTTGACCATATGATGTATGCCAGTGGGTATGTACTTTATCTGAATGTGTGTTAATCTATAGCTGTGATTAAGAGGAATTAAGGCTATAGTACTAATGCTACATCACAACCTAAAACGTTCTCATAAATTCAGCATCTTGGATCCAACTAAGTTCAATTTTACTGTTGATTTTATTATAAATTTTTATTGTGCAGGTGTGTATAGAAACTGCCTAGCATAGCTGAGTGTATGTCTAAGTCTGTTTGTATAATTATTATCTCTCTTTTATTTCTCTCTTTCTCTCTCTTTCTTTTTCCTTCTCTCCATCTCTCCTCTCTTTCTCCTCGCTCTCTCCTATCTCTCTCTTGCTCTCTCTCTCTCGCTCTCGCTCTCTCTCTCTCTCTCTCTCTCGTTATACATAATGTAGTTCCAGTAGTCGGTAGTAACTATGGGAAACTAAATTAGCTTTGTGAAGGCTTGCATCCTACAAGAGAGGTCAAGGCAAAAGAGTGTTTCAATTATATGGTAATTAAACGGCACATTTGTATTAACAAACATTTGCATGGACAATTATAGAAACATGGGTGTTTTTATTTTATTTTGCAGGCCTGTAAACAAGCACGTGTAACTGGTACTCATGCACTGAATTAATGAGAAAGGTTGTTAAGACTAGTATACATGTGAAATACTAGATAATACACTCTCCAGCTCAACATGTGTGATGAGGGGTAAGCTTCTGTGATAAGATTTGCTCGTTATTCAGCTACTGTTGGTAATATTCCATCAGGGGTAGAAATTAACTTTTGAACACGGGAGTCCAACGGACTCCCTACCCTCAAAAAGAGAGAGTCCGCGGCAAAATGAGGGAGTCCGCAGTCTGAGGTTTAAAATTTAAAAGCTATTAACAATAACGCATACATGTGCTTATTTTTAAGATTCATGCATCTGCCAAATTTTCTTTGGGCATTACCTGAAAAATTATGGTAATTCTGTGAGGCCGTGCTCCGAACAAACTAGTTAGTATGGCAGAATTTCCAGGGAGTCACACGGACTCCTGCATATGTCAAATCAGGGAGTCCGACAGTAAATCAGAGAGTATTTGACTCCAGACTCCCGTTAATTTCGCACCCTGTTCCATTGTTGTTGAATGTGATTAAAGGCATAATAGGCCCATCGATTATGCAATTTTAACGAATGCTAGAGTAACTGGCACCTTGTGTAGTTAATAAGTACATTACCTTATAGCCAAACGCGTATTAGTTTGTCCAATATCACTGCTGGTTACTAAGAAATGTCTAATTGAAATCCGCAGTCCACGAAATCAGTTGACTGACTTGTTTACAGTTTCGAAACCGCATACTTCGAAACGGGTGTGATACAGATTTATAGTCCACCGGACATTTTCGCACGCATGAAAAAACGCACGCACGCATGCATTTTCGCTCGGCCGTACGCAATGCTAGCGATAGTACAGTACCGTAACTGTATACGTAACAGTAGCTCTGATTGTAATGAACGTGGAATCCACATACGAATCACAGACGCTGGTGATAATGAAGTAGGCTGTGTTGGGGGCCAATGCTATGGGAGGATTGCTGACTAACCACAGCCACAGACTAAACATGGAAAGCAGATGTGGGTATTTACATATATTGGTCAAACGAATACACCTGTGTCTGAAATTGAAGCACCCATGGTTATTTACTTGTGCCTCAATACCGAGAATACACCCAGAGATACATTCTACTAGTACTAGCTCATTAGTTGTATATAAGCATCCTGGGACAAACAATTCTCTGCTTAACAGTGACCCATAGCAACATGTGAGGTTGCCTAACCGAATTCAAGGCTATTTTGCTTGGCAACCAATTTAGCGTTGGCGCCAGATTACCAGATTTCTTAGACATTTCTTAGTAATTAGCAGTGATATTGGACAAACTAATACGCGTTTGACTATAAGGTAATGTACTTATTAACTACAGAAGGTGCCAGTTACTGTAGCATTCGTCAACTTTGTATAATCAATGGGCCTATTATGCCTTTAAACATTTTTTTCGTTTATAGGATGTATAATTTTTTGAACCTATATTTTAGGAAACTGTCTACGTACCATTGTTGTGTACTGTAGTGGCTCTCCTTGTTTACAGGAACAGTGAGAAAAAGAGGAAACACAATGAGATGGAGAAGAAAAGGAAAGATAAAATGAAGACGGGCATAATGAAGTTGGGTGTCCTTCTACCCAATATTGAACCACACAAATTGGTATGACCATCTGTTAGTGATTCTGTGTTTGGTTTATAAACCATTTATAAAACCTTATAAAGGATTTACGAGCAGTTGCATAATAACCTAAATGCTCTATAGTCATAAAGACGAAGATTTATTATAAATAATAAATCTTCGTCTTTATGACTATAGAGCATTTAGGTTATTATGCAACCGCTCGTAAATCCTTTGACATCCCTGACTTGCCTATCCAATATGCCTTAATTTGTAACAAATTTTTACGTTTTACCATTCCAACACAGTCATGCTATGTTTTCACAGCTCGATGTATACGTTTTCAAACTGATTGAGTTTACCTGTGTGTTAAGGCCGCTTATGACATTATTTGACTTAATCGATTCCAGTTGGTAAAACTCCCTCCTGTGCCCTTTCCCATCCATCCATAAATGACACATCTGAAAAACCTTAACTAGCAGGGGTCGAAATAATCGATGGTCCGGTGGTCCGGGGCCAGCAAATAATCAGGAGGACCATCAGATTTTCAAAGTCAATGGTCCGACGGACCATTGAATATTTTGGTCTCATTTTACGGTAATTTTCTTTGAAGTTTTCACATTCCAATATACGATTAAAGTGAATAAACAATTACTGTATCGTTTGATACATTTATTGTAGGTGAATAATTAAACCATTTTATCACCATGTAAAATGTCTTTCTTACGCTTGCACACCGCATTACTTTTGGAGAACAATTTGAAATTTAGGAGGACCATATAAATTTCAAACTAGATGGTCTCCAGGACTCATTATTTCTACCCCTGCCTAGGTAATAGACCTTCCTGTATGTAAATACTTATTTCTACCCCTGCCTAGGGGAAAACCCTATGCATGATTTTGTGCTTATAGAAACATTGCATTTGCAGAGTTTGGTGAAGATTCTTGATGAAGCTGCAGATTACGTGACTGCAATAAAAGCCCAAAATGAAGAATTCATGATGGGTAACGGAGATGACGTGAAAGGTGCGTCTGGTCGTAATGGCGAGAGTGCGTACGAATTACCGCGACAGCTCACGATTACAATTATACAATTATTTACAATTACAATGAGTTTTGTTCGCACCCTATTAAGTAACGTTAAATTTTGTTTCTACTTCTCTCACCGCACAGCTTTATTTTCCATATATATGCCTTGCATCCCACCCAGATGAGGTGGACTAACTTACTAATGTCTCCTCGACGAAATCCTCTCCCGTTGCAGTGAAAGTAATCAAGGAGCTTCGCGCGAAAGTCGAACGGCTCGAGAACTCGATCAAGGAACGCGAGGCGATTCTCGACAGAGCTTTCGGTGACAACCCGAGCCTGCTGTGGAAGTACAAGTCGGGCGGCAAGGACGCGAAAGAGAACAGCAGCAGCAGCAGCAGCAGTAACAGCGTCGTCGGCTGCCCGGATTCAACCAATCAGAACCTGACGGCGAGCAGCCGCTCGCGAAAGAAGAGCAAGGTGACGATCAGCACGCAGCTGGAGCTTCGCGACAACGCCGCCGCCGCCGCCGCGCAGATGACGGCTGCCGTCACCACCGCGGGGCTGCAGCCGCCGGGCGTGCAGCTGCAGGCACCCGGCGCGGCGTCGGTCGATGCCGTCAACCCGTCCGCTTGTCCGACGATCATCGTCACGCCGGGCGGCTACATTGTGATACCTCCGAACGCCAACAGATTCGGTGGCGCGGCCGGCGGGGTAGCTACGCCGAGCATGGGGATGATTCCCCAATTAACAAATGGCATGGTGGCCGCAGGCGCTCTCGGCAACGTCCTGATGCCCCAGGCCGCGCCCGGGAGCCAGGGCGCGCCCGGTAACGTCCTGATGCCCCAGGCCGCGCCCGTCAACGTCATGGTGTCCCAGGCCGCGCCCGGCAACGTCCTGGTGCCTCAGGTCGCGACCGGGAGCCAGGCCGCTCCCACGAACGAGTTGCAGCAGCTGCCGCAGCTGATCTCTGCAGATTATCAAACGTACGCGGAAGGCAGCGGCGGCGGCGCGAGCATGAACGGCATGCCGAATCTACTCGTGCACAATGGCCAACCGAGCATCGCCAACGCGGCCAGCAACGGTAGTAGCGGCGTTGTCACGCACAGGTACCTCGCTTCAAACTTTGTGCAGCCGCCTGTCATTCATACGCAGGCTGACGGCGAATGCGAGGAGAGGCGGTCGCAGCATGCGGCGGCGGAGGATGGCGCCCAGCAGAGAGCAGCGGTGCAGACGCCACAGGGCGGGTCCGCACCGCAGCACGTCGTCACGGCGACGAGCTGGGCGCTGAGCGGCGCGCGCGTCTCGTCCGGCATCGACGCGGCGATGCAGCAGCAGCAGCACGGCGACGGCGTGACGAAGATCACGCAGGTCATCCCGTACAACTCGCCGCTCGTGTGTCCCGCGGTGACGGCCCCCGGCGGCGGCGGCACGCCCTTCACCGCCGCCGCCGGCGGAAGCCTCATGCAGGTGCGCCTCAACGGGCAGGTGTTCTACATCAATGAAAGCGGTGTGCCGATCGCGACCCCGACTCTCGCCTCGCCTGGCCTCGTGCTGTCTCCGGCGACGGTGGACGACGGCGCCGCTAGGGCTGCGGCGGGCGCCACCGTCGTCGCGCCGGTGTCGCGTGCGCACGTTGGCGGTCACGCGGAGGCTGGTCGCTCGCCGCTCACTTCGCCGTCGATCACCCAGGCTCCGAAGCCGATGCTCTTGCAGCAGCAGCAGCAGCAGCAGCCATCGTCGCTCCTCTTTCAGCCCAGCAACGGCGCACAGCCACCGGCGAATCCGCAGTTTGTGAGCAAGGCTGCCGCGCCGGTGAGCGCGCAGCATCCGGGCAACCTCGGACAGCTGCTCACAACGAATCCGCTGCTAACGTCGGCGGCGGCGGCGGGGACGAGGTCTTCCCCTCTCCTGCCAACGTCGCAGCATCAGTCGGCAGCGGCGAGTTTTGCCGGCGGCGTGCCCGCGTCGACGGCCGGCGGTGCCGTACTGCTCATGAATGCGAGCGGCGGCGGCGGAGCCGGGTACCCGCAGGCGCTCATGCTGCCCAACGGTCAGATCGTGCCCGTCGTCAGTCAGCCGTCGTCGCTGTTCACGAGCGGCGGCTGCGTCGGTTCGACGGCCAGCGTCGGCGTGACGACCGGGACGAGCGGCGGCGGCGGCGGGATCGGCAGCTCTGTCGTCACCATCCTCCAGCAGCAGCAGCAGCAGCAGCAGGGGAAGTCGTGCGAGAGCGCGGCGGCGATCGCGCAGAGCCCCAGCAAGACGAAGAAGCACGCGGCGGCCGGCCAGGTGCAGCCGCTCATCAGCATTGCTCCCACTGCCGCCTCCGCTAAGCCCGTCGCGAGTCAGGAGAGCGCGCGCGCGACGACGCCGATCGTCATCAGTCTGCCGTCGGCCGCCGCCGAGCGACTGCCGCTGTACAAGAGTCTGCCGAAGATGCTGACGAACGCTCACGGCAAGACGGCGCAGCGGAAGATACAGCCGAAGCCGTCGCATGCGTCTCCCGAGCCGCCGCCGCCGCGGACGAAGACCGCCGCCGCCGGGAAGCCGTCGAAGAAGAGGAAGGCGGTGCGGCAGGTGCCCGCCGAGGACATCCTCGCGAAGGCCATGACCGAGTCGATATTCAATCTCTGCGACGTGTCGCCGCCCATACGGCCGACGGAGAGCGATCGCGCGGTGACGCCGGCGGCGCCCCCTGCGTGCGAGGCGCCGGCAGACGTGGCGTCGGTCGTCGCCGTGTCGCCGGACAGCAGCACGCAGCCGGACGAAAGCCGAGCGAAGTCGGTGGCGGCGGCGTGGAACGCGGACGACAACGACGAGATTCTAAACTCGCCCGGCGGACTCGTGATTTCCGAGCCGGCCGCCGACTCGAGCTCACTGCCGCAGAGTGCGGCCGACGCGCCGGCGGTCGCCGAGGTGGGCGTCGACGCGCCCTCGGCCGTCGCCGCGACGACGGAGAAACCGGCCAGGGCGCCGTCGAAGAAGAAGCGACGTTCGCACAGCGACGCGTCCGAGGCGCCGTCGAAACCAAAGAAGTCGAAAAAGAGCAAGACTAGGGACTGTGAGAACGCGGTGGTGGCAGTGACAGCAACGGCTACGTCCGACGGAGGGAGGACAGGCGCGGCGGCGGCGGCGTTCCCGCTGCCGGACCCTTACGACTTTGACGACTCTGAGATCGTGAACGAGCGCGTGTCGGCGTCGCTGACCGGCTCGAGGGCGGCGCAAGTGTCGAGGAGAGCCGACACCTCCAGCGCATCGGCCGACGGTCGCCGCGGCGACGGCGCGGCGACGGTTGAGCCGCGCGACCAGGGCAAGGACGGAGGAGACGCGAAACACAAGGGCGGCGGAGCGCATAAGAAACAGAAGGGCGGCACGGCGGACGAGGGCACGTCGAGGGAGGTGTACTCGGTGCACGTGCTCGTTAGTTCGGCGAACGCTGCTCCCGCTTCGGAGACCGTGAAGCCCACCACGCTCGCCGCGTCGGATGCTGCGAGCACGCCGATGACGATGCTGCATGTGCGGACGACGGATCCGAGCGGCGCGGGAACAAACAGCTTCCCGATATTGCACCTGCCGAGCCCGGTCGGTCACGACAGCTCGGCCGAGAACAGCTTCCTGAACTTTCTCAATCTGTCTCCGCCAGTCTCTCAGTTGATCGAGCCGCCGGGAAAGGAACCGAATCTGCCCGGCGTGAGTTTGCTCGCTCTTTGGCAGCAGCCGAAAGAGCAAGAGTCTAGTTTAGAGCAGCAGAATGTTCCGGGCAAGCTGACGAACGAGAAACACGAAGAGCATCAGATGCCGGCGCAACATAAAGAACTGCCTCAAATTGGGCAGTTGAAGCCGAACAAGGCGGACAAGCTGTTGGTGACAGCGTCCCCGCAACGTCACGAGAAGCAACATGCACAGCAACAGCAGCTACAACAGCAGCAACATCACCCGCAGCCGCAAAAGAGTGGCGGCGACGCACAGAAACCGTGTGAGAAGAAAGATGTACATCGCGAGCAGAAAGACCCACAGCAGAAACAGCACTTAAACTTAGAGCTTCCTAAGCCACAGCAGGAGGAGCGAGCACAAGCACAGCAGCAGAAGGACGTGCAACCGCAGCAGCAGGAGCAGGCGCAGCCACACCAGCAAAAAAATATGCATCCATTGCAGCAGAAAGAGGTGCAACCACAACAGCAGAAAGAGATGCAACCGCAGCAACAAGAGCAGCATCATACTGCTGCGCAGAATCCAATGCAACATGGGCCGTTGAAACAGCCGCACGTGCACCATAGTCAGATGTCTCATTCACAGCAGCTGCATCATCACCAACAGCACAAACCGCTTCATCCGTTGCTACAGCAACCGCAGTTGAAGCAGCCACAGCAAATGCATACGTTGCATTACTCGAAATCAAAAGAATCTGACGATTACTCACTGTCTCATCAGAAAGAGCCGCATCAACAGCCGTTACTCCCACAACATCAACAGCACCTGCACCAGCAACAACAGCAGCAACAACAACAGCAGCAGCAGCAGCAGCAACAACAGCAGCAGCGACAACAACAGCAGCAACAACAGCAACAACAACAACAGCAGCACCAACAACAGCAGCAACAACAGCAACAGCAGCAGCAGCCGCCAAAGGTTTCGCATCAGAAACACCAAGTTCACCCATGTCAGCCACCACAGAAACAGCCACAAAGAGGTTCATCCAAGACACCTAAGGGACAGACAGAGACGCCGGTACAAACGCCAGCGCAGGTATCGGCGTGCTCTGTGAAAAACGTGCCCAGAAGTGGCGAGACTAACATCGGAGTCGTGCCTTTTGTAGAGAAAGACATCTACGTGCACAAGTCTCTCGGACAGATGTCTGTCGGCGAACAGACTGCTCCTGTGTTCCATCATTCGTCGGGCCTTTCGCCGCATATTCCTTCCGCATTTCCAGGTTACGGCTCGCAGCCGCACCCGTCATTGCTGCTTCCTCCAGCTGAACCCTCTGTTCCGTCCTTGCCTTTCTCAAGTCCGTCTGTCAGTGCCTCCATGCGGCCAAACGAATTGAACAACGCGTACCACTTTGGTTTCGTTCCCCCGCTCAGTCGCGACCCGGTGCCGCCGTATTCGCAGAGTACTCGGAATCGCAAAAGCAGTGCCAAGGTGTATTCGTCGCAGGACGACCTGGTGAGATTTACCGGCCACCAGCACAGCAGGCCCGGCGATCCGCTGCCACATGTCGCTCCCATGCAGAGAGCACAGCCAGCTAGCGCTTACCGGCAGCCGTCGCCCGTCCCCGGCCGGCATCAGCCGCCGCCGCACAGTCCCGCGCGGTCGGCGGTCGACAGCGCTCAGCTGATGCAGGCGTCGGTCGCCGCGGCGACGGGCCATGCGCAGCAGCAGCAGCAGCATTTGCTGCACCACAGCGTCGCCACGACGACCGCGCAGCACGCGCCGATCACGACGATCGCTCACAGTAGCTCCGGCCGCCTCTCCGTCTCGTCGTCCGCCGCCGCCGGCGGCGGCGCGCACATGGCAAACGTCGCGAGCGCCGCACGCCAGGTGGCGCCGCCGTCGCGCGGCGTCGGCGCGATGCCGGAGCGGCGATACTCGGACGATCGCAGCCAGCCGGGTGGTTCCTCTGCAACTACGTTCACTGCAGACACGCTGATCAGCCGCGCGCGCGTCGGCAACGTGCGCGCACCGCCGGTCTCCCAGATCGCGAAGGACGTGGTGCCGCCACCGCAGCAGCAGCAGCAGCAGCAGGCGGACAAAGGAACGCTGTCGTACTCGGCCGAGAACCTAATGCAGTCGCACGGCGGAGGGCGCGGCGCGGCAGTGCAGCCGTCGGCGATCGCGCCACACGGCAAGGACGTGGCACACCAACCGCAGCAGCAGCTGCAGCAGCTGCAGCAGCAGCCGATGAACGAGTCGCACGCGAGCGGCTGGTCTTTCCTACCTGCGGCGCCAGAACGCGCCACCTCTGCCCGGCCGCCGCCGTCGTTCTCCTTCTACCAGCCGTTCGCGCCGAACCCTTTCCAGGAGGCGCCGGCGAACGCGTCGCTCGTGCCGGAGATCCGCCACCACGGCCACGCCGCGGGCGGCAACCAGTTCATGCCACAGATGGCGCCACATGACGCGACGGCGACGAGCCGCGCCGCCGCTGTGCACCACTTCCCGGCTCTGCAGCACAACGAGATGCTGGAAGCGCCCGCGCGGCGCGGCATCAACCCCGTGTCCGGATTCAGCCCACAGGCCTCCGTCTCGCAGCCGCCGCATTTCGCGAGCAGCGGCGCCGGCGGACAGCAGTCTCCGCACTTCTCCGTGGGTTACGGACACCGGAGCGCGCTCGCTCTGCCCGACGCCGCCGCGCTGCAGACCGCTGCCGGGAAGAACACGGAGCAGGCCTCCGCGCCTGTCGCCGCGCCGCCGTATCACGCGCCGGCGCCCGACCGCAAGAAGAGCAAGGCGAGCCAGCAGCAGAAGCAGGTGAAGTCCGGCGGCGGGAGCCGGCAGCGGAAGGCGGCCGCAGCCGTCGAGGTCGACACGAACCTGTCGAACTCGATCTTCGAGCCGTCGTCGATGGGAGCGATGACGCCGTACTTCCCCGTGCCGGCGCTGTCGCCGCAGCAGCGCAGCGACGTCCCGACGTACCACCTCGTCGCCGCCGCCAATAACAACCTGCTGAACGCTCACGCCGCGCGCGCCCCCTCGCGCTGCGGCAGCACCGCCGCCGCCGCCGCCGCGCAGCCCCCCGGCCGGCCGGCCGACGCGGCGAGCGGACCGCTCAACCCCGTGTTTCCGCCGCGCTCGCAGGCGTCGCTCTCGGGGTTGAACGCGAACCCGCAGTTTGCGATGAACGCTGCGGCGGCGGCGGCGGCGGCGCACGCCGGCCCGCAGATCACGCCGCACGGCAGCAGCAGCCACGTGCCCAACTTCAACCTGAGCAAGATCTTCCCGGACATGAACGCGCCGTCGCAGAACGACGTCGGCGGCGGCGGCGGTCTCGGCATCGCGCCGATGAAGTTCCCGCACGGCGGTAACCTGCTGTCGTCTCAGCCGCCGCCGCAGATGGAGCCCCACAACGTGCAGCTGCACTCGCAGGGCCCGCCGCTCTACCACAACCGCCCGCACCCGCCGCCGCCTGTCCTCCACAACGCGATGAGCATTAACAGCATCCTCGGCCACAACCCGCACGGCTTCGAGCGTCCGCAGATGCCGCCGCACATGGCGCTGAACGGCACGGCGATGACGCCGTCGTTTCATCACCCGCACGGCCCTCACGTCATCTGGTAGTCGTGTAAATATGCTTGCACTTTTAGTAAGGCAATATTAGTTACAGGCGGGTAATAAGAGCCGTCCTTGCCGAGCTAAATGTATCTGGTAGCGTCCGTTAATAAATATGCCACATTTAGTAAGGCATATTATTACAGGTCGTCGGTAATACTAGGGCCATCTGCTTGAGAGAGATGACCGTGCGTGCGTAATAACAAATTATAATGTCTCGAATGTTGTCGCTAGCTCGGCCAATGTTCGCGTGCGTGTTATGCGTGCACATGCCAAAATGTTGCTCAGCGTCACTAGCGTTACCTGGTATTGTTTTTAGAACTGTCCTATCACAACACTGATTGTTAGGCACGCTGGCTGTTAGTGAAAACAGGTGGATAGGTCAATTCTTGGAATCTGTATGGAAGGTCGTACGTTTCTTCATAGTCCTCTCGCATTTTACGAATGTGTATGGTTCTTTCTTTAGTAGTTGAAAAGTCTTTTTTTTCTGTCCAGGATTTGCCACCAGTGACAAGCAGTCTAGTCATAATTATTGTCGAAAGAGTGACACGTTTCGCGTGCCTGGTGGCTTAGCAACCCCTAATTACACATCTTGATTAACGAGTGAAAACAATTACTGCTAGGCTGGTCCTGTTATGTAATCCAGAATTAACTGAAGAGCTTTAGTACGGTTACTGTGGTTGATTGGCTTGTGTGTGCATGTGCCTGAGTGATCCACTCGTGTTTTCTACCGATCATTTATGCTACGCCATTTTAAGGAAATGGAATTTTCCGAATTTCTTAACCCTCACAAAGATATGTTTATATACATGTCAACGCTTGTTTTGTCAACAATGTCTGGTAATATGCGTATGTAATTTTGCAATATGTATGTCTTGGCCTCACCTATGTTAGCTTTTTAGAATTTGAGCTGCATCATTCACTCTACAACCACACAAAGCTGTGCTCTTACATAAGGTACTACTATTACTAAGCAATAAGAACTGAACTGTAATATATCATACCACCATGGCATGTGCCAGTTAGGAAGTTTAATGTTGCCACCGTGGTGCCACCGTAGTGCCACTAAACTCCGCGTTACTGTGGTCACGTGGTTCATTGTGTATTACGAGTGCACTGGTAGTGACATATCAATAAATTACGCTCTGTTGATGCTTGCTTGTAGGTGTACGGTTGAAACCTTCAGTACATTGTGAAATCTGTACATGTATTTTGTACATTGCGTTATTTGAATTGTAGATTTCCTTATGCGTGATTGCTTGACAGGAATCATATTATGAATATGATTTTGTGTCACAATTTCTGACGGAGTGACGCATGCTCCAAACTATATGTACAGATTAAACATCTTTTATGAAAATTATTGTTGTGGCTGGTTGGCTCTGGCGTTTTGTAATTTTGGTGTAGCCAATTTTTCCAGTGCTAATTTGGTGTAAGAGTCATCGCAAAAGCACATTGTACATGAATGTCTAGCGTTGTGACTTTATGCGGTACGTTTGTACAAGTTCAGGGTTCAGATCGTGGAAAATAGATATTTCAACAAGGAAAGTGCATGCTGTTCAATCGGGTATTTTTTAAAGGTTGAATTCTGTACGATATGTGTATATACGTATGTAGACTTTGTGAAGAGTTTTCACGGTTTGTACTAACGTATTGGTTCTGCACAACTGATTGCTGCAGTACTGCATATATAGCGGATACGTTTCACACACCCCTCCCGAATATTGTTATTTTCCGCTAGCTTAACGCGTGATGGCGTTCCTACATCGAAGCTTTATTATGATCGTAATGTTGTGTTTGTGTGTGTGTGTGTGTGCGTGCGTGTGTGCGTGCGTGAGTGCGTACGTATGTATTTTTGTACGTGATTGCAGAGAATATTTGTCTCGGTCGGATTATTTATGGTGTATTTTAGTTGTATTTTCTGTTGTGCAGCTTCGCGTTTCGACATTTTCGTACGTAGACATTCATGTGGTTGTGAAAACGGCGGAGAATTTTTTAAGCTAGCGCGCGATCGTTGGTAATTGTGTGAAAGGCAACAGGGGAATACATACGTTGCTATTAAACCTGGCTATTCGTACAAAGCCAGCAGCTGTTCTCATGCTGCACTACGGGAACTTGTGGCGAAAAATGCTCGTGTCGTTTGTTTCATATATATATATAATGTGTGGGTGTGTGTGATATTGCCAGGAGTATATGAATACAGATTCATTTCACTGTTTGTGTACTCCTGATATGATATTACATATGATAATGATATGATATGATATGGTATGCATGATATTATATTATATATGAGATAATCCGTGAACTGTAAAAATAGACAAACAGATTTTTTTCGGCACAGGCACGTGTGTGTGTACAGCATCATAACATGGCAGTTAACTAGCAATGGCAGTGGTTTTCGCAGCGTGTCGCACAGTATATGTGCGGCTATTAACTTGCCGTGGAATTCCTTGCTGGCGTACGCTGGATGTTGGAATTCTTTTATCATTTTGTTGTTGAGCAATTTTAATGCATGTACAGAATCAGTTTTAATGAAACGTAGCTCAAATTCTCGATGTATTACGTGGTTAATTAGTTGTGTGTAGGTTACGAGCGCCCGCAAAATAGTACGTGTACATTTTTGTTTCTATGCGGCTGCCTAATACCTTTAGTTTATTCCTTGTATAGGTCAGTACGCATGTAAGTATTTATATATGTGAACGTAAATCGGCGTAAATCAGTGTAGGGTATAAAGGAAAACTGTTTAACATCGTAAGTGTGTAAGGTAGAGGGTTCCGGCGATTGTCCACAACCCCTCTCTCTTGTTTGTAACCATATTACTTTTCTTTCGGTAATCACGGACTCGCCCTACCCTTGCGTTTCTACAGGGTTTCCGTTTGTGTTTCGTGTGACAGACAGTTATACTGCTTGGCATGGAAAGATATGTCAGTCGCTAAACTGTAGGTGCGACGGTGCCGATTTCCTATGAATACCTGTGGTAGTTTTATATTTACTGATGTATATGCCCAGAAAGAATTCGGTTACATATTTTTCTACTTCAGAAAAGGAAATGAACGGGACGTCAATAAGCAGTCCAATTCATGATGTTGATATCTTGATTATGGCATCTTGCATAAATTACGTTTTATTAGTATAGAATGCGTGAAGTAACTCATCACATCGTTAAATCAGTGTCAGAGAGAACTGTGTCGTGTGAGAGTAATCGGTCATTGCGATGATTCCGCGCTGCGCGTCCAGCATTTCCGTGGCTGTAGATATTCTCACGGATGCGTGATAACACTGATATAGCAGCAGTCCTAGTTTTGTACATATACCAAAATACGCTCATTATTATATATACCCGAATGATATGTATATAGTGATCTCACACGTCCGTAATCTTGTGAAGTAACAGTTTGATCGTGTAATTGCTATTTGCTTTTATTGCTAGTGTTGCAGCAGGGGGAAGAAACGCTAAACGTATAGACTGGAGAACTGACTGTACTACTGGTACGAATAGAGTAGACGTAGTAGAACGTTGCGTATTCAGTCTTCCAGCATAATTGCATTTTACGTGTGTGGACCTTTTCCATACTATCACACTGTTTTATAATGTAGTAAAAGAACGCTTTTTGGATCGTGTGACTGAAGTCGTTTGCATGTGAGCAATATGTTTAAATATAGTTGCCTTATATTTCAGAACATTTTACGCTTGTGTGTCTTGTTATTGTTTACTTTTATATTTATTCAATATAGTATGTTCGTTTCTGCGATTCCAAATATCCGACCTCCGCATCTAATATTCTATATAAGACACGTCAGGGCCGTAGGCTGAGCAAATCTCTAGGGGGACAGTGGCGGATCCACGATTTCAAGGACGGGGTGAGAAACAGGTGGGGGTCTGGGGGGTCCTCCCACAGAACATTTAAAAATGTAGATTCGCAGGACGATGGTATCTTGAGGCAACTTCGAGTTAGGCCTTATTCTGACTACGGACATTCCCCACTTAGATAGAACACATTTTTTTTTAATTTTGCTTCCAAAATCTGGTGCGGTGTTATTACACCTGCCCCCCCCCCTGCGCTACCACGGCCCTGGCACTTGTCATTACGCTGGACCAGGTCTGCTGAAGTTGCGGCAAAAAGGCTCTAGAGCAGATGAAAAACCAAGTAGTCCTCTGCAGTTGCCGTTAATTATTATGTCATTTACGATAGCTCGAAATCACTATTAGGTGACATTATGCCATTATAATATTAAATTGAAACAAATAAAACGTTAGGAATGAACATATTATCCCCCACTGAGTCATAACTCTGTCATATCTCTCTGCTTTTACCAACCCACCATGATGTCCACGATAATGGTCTAGTTGATAGCGTCGTGCAAGTCATTGGGGGCACAAGGCACTTGAACGCTTTCAATAAAATATAATGCCTAAATAAAATAGACGAAAATATAATACTTAGTACTACAAAATTCTAATGACAATAATGTTTCTTCACCTATTATTGCCGACAGTTCCTGTCAATTCCGGTGTACAATGCTAATGCCATCACACCTAACGCCTGCCTATTGCTCACTTGCAAGGTGTGTTAATATAATATTAACAGTTACTATATCTGTTACTATAGTAACTATATATACTATAGTTACTATAGTGTGTTACTATATATATTAACACACTGCTGCACAGTGAGCAATGGCGGCGTTAGTGTGTGTGCATAGAGCATTTACACGGAATTGACAGGAAACTGTCGCAATAATAGGTGAAAGAAACATTATTGTCATTAAGAATTTTGTAGTACGTATTATATTGCGTATTTATGTTAGCATTATATTGTATTGAAACGTTTCCAAGTGGCTGTGATTGGGGGGTTGGCGAACGCCACAGAGACGACAGGTTCGAATCCTGCGGAGAAAAAAAATTCGTGATCACTAATTGTACTAATCAAAGTAATCATCCTAGTGGGTAGCGCCGCCCGCAAGTTTTTAAATCGTAGGATGGCGACTGAAGGATAGGACGGTAACTGATGGTGACTGATTAAGGTTAGGGTTAGGGGCAGGGTTAAAGCACGAATAATTTATCAATCTTCAGTCGCCATCCTACGATTTAAAAACTCGCGCGCCGCCCGTGGACGTGATAGGGGTTTGTTAAAGGCAGAGAGAGAGGACAAGTTTAAATCCCGATGGGCGCGAGAAATTCTTTTACGTTACATTTTGCTATTATTTTTATTATATTTTGCTTTATATTGTAATGTATCGCAATATATTGTAAGTAACTGCATAGGTATCTGTAACAAAAACCCGTAATTGTCATTTCTACCAGATTTCTACTGCTTCCAGCCGGAAGTTGTTCAATTAACAGCACGCGCGCCACGTAGTGGAAGAATCTAGAACTAGAAGTAGAAACGACATTCACCTTCCGGTAGTTCCTGTAGTTTGTCATCATTTTTGTGTTCCTGTTTTCATTGTTTTTCATCTCTTTAACGATTTATACAGCTTCACATTTTCGAATCCTTGGGTATACGCTGAGCAAAGGTTAGGTTTTAGTTTGTGTGTAAAGTATACATGTAAATATCCAGTGAGTGCGCTTGTACCAATGTGGACGTAAAAGAACCACTGAGGGCGCGAACTGGCCCGTGACCACCCGCAGTGCCATTCATTCGGCTAAAAGGCTAACTACCTGGCTTTACTCAAGTTAGGTCACATCCCATGGCTAGCTATAGCCATGGACGTTTTTTTCTTACGGACTGTCCAGTATAGAAGTAGAAGTAACTGTGTTAATTCATGGTTAATTCAATAACCAGCATGATCACCGACACACTGTCACGAAAGTACTGTAGCCTACGAACCACAGGCATGCACTTGGGCCGTTTCAATAATAAATGATGGTTAATAAATACAACTTGTCAGTACTAGACCTACCAGTACCAGTAATAGTCTTAATGTTTGATTTGACCTAATAACTTCACTTCAATACCATCCAATACACCGCTGCATCACTCATTCTATAGCGCACACGCCATTGGCATTGACATTGTGCACAAATACACAGTAATATTATAGGGTGTACACAATACAATAGGGTGTACAAATACACAGTAATATCTTATATTACTGTGTATTTGTGCATAATGGCGTGCGCACTATAGTATAGGAATGTGTGTTGCAGCGGTGTATTGGACGGTATTGAAGTGAAGTTATTAGGTCAAATCAAACATTAAAACTATTACTGGTACTGGTAGGTCTAGTACTGACAAGTTGTATTTATTAACCATCATTTTTAGCTCATCTGACATAGTCAGATGCAGCTTGTAGAATCGCATGATTGTCCGTCCATCCGTGCGTGCGTCCGTCCGTCAATAGTTGGGCACAAATCTTAACCGCTCGACGTACGGTCACGATATTCGGGACGTGGGGGGGGGGTAATCCGAAAACGAGTTGGGATGTCGAAGCTGGGGGTCAAAGGTCAAAGGTCAAGAGCTGTAAAAGAAGGGGGAACATTCCCTTCTTAACTTAAGGTATAGGGAGGAAATGCAGAATTGCGGCACAAATCTAAACTGCTCGACCTAGGCTCGTGATAGTCGGTGTACAGCATCATGGTAGGAAAAGCCATCACTGTGCCGAAATTGGAGGTCAAAGGGCACAGGGCAGATTTTAGACATTTTCTGAGGACATGGTCTGACGGAGCGATTGAAAAACTTTTTTGTTTCAGCGGTGACCTAGCATTTTTATGGCTTTAATTTATTGAAAGGACCATGAAATGTAGTTTCTGCTGACATG
>NW_014577706.1:123687-141293 GCF_000485595.1 Priapulus caudatus
GTGAGGTGCTTAATGTTTAGTGCCCATTATCTAATGTTTGACATTCCACCACAGGTACCGCCAAGCCGAGAATTCGTAAAACTGTAAAGAAAGGCTCACGCTGAGTCACTATCTTCAACAGTTTTCCTAGGGCACAGAATACGCAGATATGCAACTAATATATCAGTTCAGAGTTTATTTTTGTACTGTTAAAGGCCTGTTTTTCAGGCAATTAAAATTTTCAGCCTCCGTTTCCATGTTCCGCGAATTTGTTAGACATGCGGCAGATCTCGCACTGTGCGCAAAGGGTAACGCTAGCGCTTGGCATCCATTATCAAAACAATGTTTGGTTACATTTTAGAGGTAATTGCGCAAAAGTTATGTCATTGCTTTATCACATAAAGGTGGAACAGATTATTGGACGAAGCAGGCTGTACTATTATGCTGCGACGAACCTGCATTTACGCCACTTTGTCTGCGTTAAATACCCAAATTTGTACAGTGCCAAATTAACGCAAAAAACAGTAGCGACGTGTTCATCTAAACTAGGGTATTCCCTAGCTTACAGCTAGTATACAGGGATCGTTTGCTTTGCTATATATGTGCGGTTTTTACTGATATGAAACTATACTGGGTATGGACTAAACTAAACTTTTATCAGACTTGAATCTGCCATCGTTTAAATATTTCAAGAGAATAAATTCAGGACAAAAGAAGAAACGAGTATATTGTTGGCCTATAAACTACTTTAATTATCAATAAAATTTGGAATCTGACATTTTATTTAAATATAATAACACTCCATTGTACTACGGTGTTAGGCATAATTTTAATATGTTGCTACCGTTAATTGCTAAATATTTTAGCTGAGGTATAGTCTATCCAATATGCGAATCATGCTGATTGAGAATGTTATATCTCAAATGAAAAGATAACGGATTGTATCTCACGTCGACCATAATAATTCCATGTAAATGCTGTTCATATGACCCTCTGCAACACTTAATTTCACTGCACGCATTAAAAAACGAAGCGAGCATTGTGCGGATTGCCACTAACCGTGCCTCCACTAATGCCCTCTCATTTCTAGGCCAGCTTACTTCAGCTCTCTCACTACGTGGCTAAGTGACATCGTAAAGTCTGCGAACCTGGTGACTGGTCAGGCTATATCTTCCTAGTCCTATGAGTTTGTGCTCATTGGAGTGGTAAATAAACCTAAAAGTGAAAGGTCTTTAATTAATTTTAAACAGGTCGTTAAACTTTTAACGTAATCCGCCATGATAGAAGTTCAAAAGTAAATCTTCGCCGAGTAGGGTACATTGGACCAGGTACGTACCTAGTAGTAGTAGTACTCTTGTTAGGTTATATTATTGTATCTAGTAGTACTACAGCAGTATCTAGTAGTACTAGAGTAGCGGTTCGTACCACAGGCACTTGGGCCGTTTCAATAATACAAGTGCCGCGGAGCGACAGCGCTCATCCTAGGACTCTACTGCGGTACTCCTGTGGTGGAGTGGTGGGCATTTTTAGTAAACCTGTTATCCAAATGTTTCACATACGCGCTCGAAACAGTGGAAGGCACAGGGAATGGTATCAGGAACTTCTTCAAAAGGAATGTTCTTTGGACACGGTATCGCGTATGAAAGTTGCCACAAGATGGGCGCGTACGGTTTAAAGTTGTCTTCAGAATTAATAGATGGAAAACTCCCATCAGTAGCGTGAGTAGCAACAACATATTTTGCCAAGACGAATAGGTAAGCCACTCTTGGGTGTATCCACTTTAACCTACGCAAAGCACTACATGGCTAAAAATTAAAATAAAGCAGCTGCCACTGTAACTCATTAACGCAGTGTAAAACTAACGCCAGTTACCACCACCACATGCATTGGCAGTTGGCTCACTGGCAGTGGCATACGTTAACATGTAAACAACACTGACAGCTAGCAGAATAGCCATAGAAATTATAGTTCTTAAGGAGCATAAACTTTCTTCAACAAATTTAGCCGTTTTGAAATTTCATCGTTGGACATTGTAGCGCTCATAACATCCAGGCATGTATAGATCTTCCTACTCACAAAACCCACAGTCAAAATCTTTCTATACAGTAACAGTAAAAAAATCCAGTTTAACACCGCCTTTTGAGGGTCAAAAAGGTTATCCGACACTTTACTCTTGTTATGCACATGTCGCAAAGATTGAAGTACCATTTCATGGTCGTTTCATAAGACCAATAAAAATGCTAAGGTCAACCGCGGTGGACCGACGGTCCATTTAACTTGTTAAATTTACTGGACCGAGAGAGATTTTGGTGGTCTCGGACCACGGTCCACCGCCTAACGTCGAAGACTGCTTTGGTAGTAAATGCAGTTTGTGTTTATTTACAATCATAGTATTGAACGCTGTGGCTATATATGCCCGGCAGCCGGGCACGGTCTTTGATTTCCTAAATGCTTGGCAGTTCTTAATCCTAACCCTTGTTTACTTGAGATAACGCTGAAAATTAAAAACTGCCGGAGCATTTAGGAAATCGAAGACCGTGCCTGGCAGCCGTCAGATATATGCCGGCTGCCGGGCATATAGCCACTCAGATTATTGAAATGGTCCAAGTGCTTGTGGTACCGACAACTGTATATGATGTGTAGGCTTGTGTATTAATTATTATTACTAGTAATATTACTAGTATTGCATTACTCATTAGCTCGAGTATTACGTGAGTACATTAGCTGTAATTTGTAAAATTTACTATACGTATACACGTAACAGAATAGCCTGTATTCGCTCTAGATTACACCTTTGAAATATGGGATTATATTAGTGCTAGAGCCAGCACATGTTTATAGGGGTAACCTTTCTAAATAATCACCTCATATTTACTGACACCATGCTCAAAGGGAAAACAGTTTTATGTTTGCATATAGTGGCTTTACTAATGCTAGCAATAATAACATTCCTATTCATATTTAAAATGGTTGTGTGATTTTTATGAATGGTTTCAGACATGTACAAGTCAAGTGTACTTTTGACACGGCTACACCATTAACAAGGATGGACAAGATATTGGAGAGCCTTTTGCAGTCTGGGCATCCCCCTGGCTTGCAGAAAAAACTAGTAGAAAAGTTGGTGACCAGCGCCAGCAGGCCTATTTCAGAATCGGTAATAATAGTTAAGGTGGTGTAATGGTTTTAGTGCATAGTAGTGGCTTGCTATTAAACTTTAAAGCCAAGTGGTGTACACAGTCCCCTGTATACTTCACTTATAAATATATGTGTACTGAGGAGTGACTTGTACATACAGCTAATAGATGTGTATGCAAAGCATGAAAATGTGTGGATGGCTCATGGCTGTGATATAGAATAATTGGTTTACAATGACTGTAAAATGCAAGAGTTATTTATTTTAACTATTGTTGTCAACATAACCTTGTTGTGGTCACTTCTGGTGTTAGAATCACGTGTGCATGCCTGATTCCATGTGGATATATGATTGTTAGCTGTTGTCCGAGTTCAAAGGATATAATTTTATTATTTCAGGTGTGTGTGAATATACTTCAACTCTCTAGCAAGTGGGTGGTCAATGGAAATGTAACACACCTACCAGCATCACTTGGCACAAAAGTATGCTAGTTATTGATACTGCACATCAATCTTGTACTAAGCAATCCACCTAGTATTCATGGTGTATATGTGGAAGATAGACTTTTTTTGAATCTATGATGACCACTACTTATTGTGCAGAGTTATAAAAAAAATTGCCAGGCAGTAAGTACTTGGTGTCAGACAACAAAACAGGCAGCTATACGTACTCACCCCAGCAGAAACTAGATTGCTTAAAAAACATAGGAATTATACTCCCCCCATGCTTACAGTACTGTCATATTGCCTCTGTCCATAAGTAAGCTGGTTTTGTCTCCTAGCCCTGTTTCCCCTGATTTGATGTTTGCAAATATAGCCACCCATGCTTAACCCAAGTTGCATATCAAGTAAAGTACGACTGGTGGTGTATGTTCGATGCAATTTGAAAAAACAACCCTGCTCAACTTCCCATTGTTTGCAACAAAATTCCCTGTTACTGGTGTTTTTGTTAGGTTTGTTAGGAATTTCTTGGCAGCGAGTATTTGCTGCTGTCATTGAGAGCAGGCAGCAGACTAACTGTTTTTTTATCAAAAACATATTCATACGGAACTTTAGAAATTAAAATAATGCATTAATTTTTCATTAGCTGCCAATATTTACTTGAGAAAATACTTGGTTTTTGAGAACAAAGTTCCCTTTAAAACAGTTTAAAACGTATTTAAAACGGATCTGTATCTCTGCTGCAGGTCTTCCTGTCCTTTAGCAGCCACAATAGGATGGTGCTGGAAAAATACATGTCAACGGATACTCTTGTCTTATGGATGTCAACTACAAACAAGACGCTCCTTGCATGGTTAGCTCAAATGATTGCTGAACGATCAAATCTATGAGTGGTAAAATAGGGTACATGGATAAAGCGGTCAATTCGATAATAAAACATGTCATTACAATAGTTTGATAACATCTGCTGTTTTCATTTTCATTCATTCTGTATCTTTTTTAAGCGTACCAATCATGATGATCGGGGAAATATCTGACACGGCAACACGTAGGTTGTGTCTCGGATGCGTGGCTGTGTTGACTATGATGTTACTCTTGTTTTTTTTCAGGCCAGAGACAGTGAAGCTCATCCATGGAGTCCTGAAGCTGCTGTTTGCTCATCAGAGCTTCACGAAGCTTGCCCACATTGTGCAGCGGATGGCCATCAGCTACGTCCGAGAGCATCCGGACATTCAGGTAGCTTGTTCAACCTAGGAGATACTTACTATACCCGTAGATTTCTGATAACAGATAGTAGATTACGTCAGTGATAGATGCGTATTTTCAACTATGTTGTTAAATCGTAAAAATCAGATAAATTAATCGAACTAGCATTTCTTATGGTAACTTCTGGAAATGTATTCGTTCTTTCCTCTGTGAACCTGGTCTTCAAATTTAATCATTTATAAGAATGTTTTGAAACTGTAGAACTATAATTCAGACACTTATGTGGTTCTATACAGTGCCGTTTGATATTATTGTGTGACACGCATTGGCAATCTTGAATGTATTCACTGTTTGATCTCATCCATAGGTTCTCTCTGCCATAGCATCACTTATGCTAGACTTCAAGCATTGTATTCCACATGGTGACTTCACAGAGCGTTTCTGCATAGCAATTATAAACGACATGGCCATCACTGAAATACCTCAGGACACCACTAAATTTCTTGGTGGTGAGTGTATAAATATGTTATATTTCCCTCATCAAACAAGTGATACCTGTGCCACAGTTAAAGGTACATAATGCCTCCACCTAATGTGGAAAATTAGATCATACCTTTGTGTTGAACCAAATGGTACCAAATGGTGTATGAAACCAAATGGTACTGCCACATAGTAGGCGAAAATAGATGATACTTTAACAGCGTGCGAAATTAACGTCCGGAGTCAAATACTCCCTGAATTACTGTTGGACTCCCTGATTTGGCATATGCAGGAGTCTGTGTGACTCCCTGAAAATTCTGCCATACTAACTAGTTTGTTCCAGAGCGCGGCCTCGCGGAATTACCGTATTTTTTCAGCAAATGTCCAAAGAAAATTTGGTAGACGTGCAACCGCATGAATCTTCAAAATAAGCACGTGTTATTGTTAATATCATAAATTTTGAACTTCAGACTGCGGACTCCCTCATTTTGGTGCGGACTCCCTCTTTTTGAGGGTAGAGAGTCCGTTGGACTCCCGTGTTCAAAATGTAATTTCTACCCTTGCCTTAATGTTGGATTAAGGTTGATAGTAGTAGTGCCGCCTAGTGGATCAAAAATAGACGCTATCTTGATGTTGGTGTCAGTTGAATGAAGATAGTAGCTTCGCATAGTGGTTTGAAAATACATAGTGCTTTTGTGTCGAGTGATAGTTAAATTACCTTTGTCTATTGGGTCGAAAATAGATGACCCCATCACTCGGTCGATGGAAGATCAATGTGGCCTCTTGTCATTTTTCCTATGTGCAATGGTTTGTACGTTATGTTGGCTTGTAAATTATATTGTTGTATATAATACTTTGGCTTCTGCATTATGTTAGCTTGGCCGTCGTGTGTCCCTGTACGTTTATTTGACTTGTACATTACTGTGGTTTGTATGTTATATTGGCTTGTATATAACATGTTGGTTTGTACGTTATGCTTGCTTGCGCATGATTACGTTGCCTCGTATGTTACGTAGGCTTGTCCATCGCGTTGCGTTATACATAACATCAGGAGTCTATCAATATTATAATTAATATTGATATAATTCAATAATATCAATAATATTGTATTAAGATATTATTGATATAATATCAATAATATCAATATAATATTAATATTAATTATTATTGATAGACTCCTGATAACATTCGATTGTTTCCGCAGTTGTCAGGGACGTGAAGCGTGTGACGGATCTGCTAAGCTTCGTCATGTCGAACGCCGATGGCGACTGCACGCGCAGCAGCCTGAAGGCTGTGTACGGCATCATCGCCTGTACGGACGACGCCGTGCGGCCGTCCATCGTTCTCGCGTCCGTCGTGCAGGTAGTGACGATGGATGTAGCCGTGGCGGTGATGCAGCAGCTCGTCACGCCGGAGACAGAGGTGAGGTCACACACATATGACGGATCGTGAGGTCACACACATATGACGGATCGTGAGGGCACACACATATGACGGATCGTGAGGTCACACACATATGACGGATCGTGAGGTCACACACATACGCCTAAGAAAAAAAGTTGTTTGTTTCCGCTAACGAGCTGAAAAAAATTGTACACGGTGGTAGGCAGGGAAAACTTTTTTTTTGTATTCTAACAATACTTGTTTTATAACAGCCCATATAATGACTTCAAAGTCAAATCAATGCATTCACCGATCGATATAACGTTGGGATTTTTTTTATAAAAAAAAACATTTAGTACATTTTTTTCTGAATTTTTTTTTTGCCGATTACAATAAAAAGTTTCCACACAGGGGTTTAAAATGGACTCGGTCGGGTTAGCGGAAACAAACGTCTTTTTTAGGCCTTAGAGCTGTGATCATCTTAGGTTTTCAGTAGGCCTGACACTAGTCATACCACGAGCGAATCCATCTCTCATGAAGCTCTGAAACTATCATACGATGGATATACCTGTCGAGAGAGATTTTGCAGACGTGTAGGTGTAAACACTGATTGTTGTCACTACGTATTTTGCTATTTGGTTATTAACCTGCTGCTCATTGTTATTTAGATCAAGATAAAATTATCAGTATCATGGTCGCTCTACTCAGGTATGGGTATTCATGCTAAGTTCCATAAAGAATCATTAAAAAGTGGGCTCGAAATGGTAATCAGCTATCGTTATTTGTGGTGTGCTAAGCTGCTGGTGATTTCTCACGTTGTTTGTTGTTGTGTTCTTGGCAGGACGAGACGCTGGGAGTGGTAGCAAACCGCATGGTTGACTGGCTGTCGTGGCCCCTCGCTAGCAATGCTGACAGCTGGATGATAGCCTTACTGAGGAAACTAGTGGCAGAGCAAAAGTACAGCATCATCATGCAGCTCATGGATGATAGGATTGTGCATGTATGTTAATTGTATGTTAATTGTATTAATTGCTCGTTTGTCACACACAGCAGGCCCTCGCTTAAATGTTTAGCATCGTTACTTGGCGGACCATTTTATGTATTGAGGTTATGAGGAGCAATTCCTTAAAGCTGTCCCCAACATTGTCAAGTAGTGTAGACAAGACTAATATTACAATAAGGAAGTCATGCGTGGTTATATCTTGCACAACTACCTTCACCTATTTGGTAAATTAATCTTTAGGTGAGAGAAAATGTTATCAGGAGTGAATAATAATAGTATAAATGTATATTACTATTCACTCCTGATGTTTTATATCAACAGGGATGTGTAATAACCATTGGTTATCTAAATAGTTTATTGCAGCACATGCTAAATTGGATTAATTTGGGCATAGGGTGTGACAAGCTAAATATTTACCAGTTTAATTGTAAATGAGTGCAGTATGTGATCAACCCAGCGATAGTTGAATTGAAACTATTACTGATTATTTATTTTTCCTTTTTATCTGCAGATATTTGAGAAGTTGACCATCATTCTGGTGACAAGTGCACACATGAATGTACTGTCATTCATGCTACTCTCATGCCAGCATTCTGCACAACCCTTCCATAAGGTAGTCACAGTCAAGAATAAGTAATATCGGAAAGTCCTGCTGTGCTATGTAGGTCATAGAAAAAGGGGCTATAAAAGGGCCGAGGCACGCTTAGGAAAGTACATGATTAATGTAAACACTCGTGCGTTTTTAGTTTTTGCATTAACACAAACATTGCAAAATATCCCAAATGACCACAATCATATTTGTGAATGTTTCTGTAAACAGAAACGCACCTGTGAATTGAAGTGCGAAGTTAGTGAAGAGAATTATAGATCAAAAACCTAGACTAGTCCTATCCTAGCCATGTTACATATAACCAACTTATACCCCCTCTTATCTGATCTCAATATGGCTGCGGGGACTTTCCGATATGGCTTATATAATAGAAACGACTACAGGCTTTATATTGCTGTCTGGTTGCCATGATGTATATTATGCCTGCCAGACCATCTGGTGGCATTCATACCATTAGTGTCCTGGGCCAACCTGTGCTGCTTACTTGGCCAATGCCAAGTATGCAATGTCTGCGTATTGAGGTGGGAATGAGTGTGTTGCTTTAGTCGCATGCCTGGCTGTTTGTTTCATTTCCGAGGCGAAATTTTGTTAATGTTCATTCTTATTGTTACAGATCCAATTTGTTGTGAATGTTCATTCTTATTGTTACAGATCCAATTTGTTGTGAATGTTCATTCTTATTGTTACAGATCGTGAGGCAGATACCCACAATGCTGCGTCTTTTACAAAGAGATGGCGCCGCCACGGGTTATGCCAAAAAACTCGCAAATCTAACCTATGTGTTGCTGCACCTGCACCCGGGTTATCCTGACCTATACGAGCCCATGCTGGAGCGTTTACAGGTATGCAGGGCTGTCTATCCATCTGATTCAGGGGGTTCTTAATCTGTGATTTATGGACCCCTTTGGGGTCCGTGGATGGGCTTCAGGGGGTCCGTGAACCAGGCGCATGCAAAATTTTGTGTTCATGTGCTTGTGTGTATTTTTCTGGTGAGGGGTCAGTAGCTTTAAACAGATTCTCAAAGGGGTCCATGACTCAAAAGAAAAAGAACCACTGATACTGATACTGATACTAAGACTCTGATTGAAACAACCATGCCACCTCCTAGAATGTTATTGCTAGGTCCGTCAAAAAAGACGAGTTTATGCATGTTTTTCGCGTGAATATACCAAATTGTTGACCTTGTAGTGTTTCTGAGCGGTCTCTTCTAAAACGTTTGATCACAACAATGATTCGATAGAGCTTCCTGTAAATCGCACCAGGCTAATAGGTCAATGTGTACTTGTCAGCCATGATGGGCACCTGAATAGCAATCTTGGGCAATCTAGCTAAGTGAACATCATTCTGTCTTGTATGAAAATATGAGCTAGTATGAAAACCAGATGACACTTAGCTGTCAGAGTCACCACAGATACCCTTTTTCTCATATTATACATTTCGTATTTTATCGAAAATTCAGTTCATCCCTTGCGTTTCTCATTGTTTTAGTAGTATCAGGAGCGTATAATGACAAATTGTAATGACAATAATGACAATATATGACGCGTATAATGACAATTTGTCATTATACGCTCCTGGTAGTATGTATGTGCATGTGCCTGCGTGCGTGTATACATGCATGCATGTGTATGCACGTGCGTGTATGTTTCTTTCTTGGTTTGTAATCCGGGTTATTCTCATACTCGATCACAGGACTATCCCAGGCCTACCCCAGAATACATTCAACAGCAAATCAGAGATCACCAATGGAGTTGTGAGAAGCCTTGTATTTACCAAAGCACTAGCGTTCTGCTGGCAGACCGATCAGAAACGGGCAAGTCTTTGCAAATCATCGCATGATAAGCAGATGTTGATAAGCTGTAGTAGCACATTGATGATGTTAGATAACGCTTTTGCTAGTTCACAATGGCGACGAATATTGAGGCAAGTTGTAATCTATGGACGTATATATATGTATATATAAAGTGCTTGTGTTATGTGCATTTCAGTCATGTCATATTCATTGTCTTATATTATTATTATTATTAAATCTGATATTGCATATCACACAGGTTGCATATATATATTTAAAGTGTATTATTTCGTATACGTCATCGAATAATTACAAGATTGTGATATTTACCTGTTGCAGGCAAGACAGGTCTTGTGAATTTGGGAAATACCTGCTACATGAATACCATCATTCAGACTCTCTACATGTGCCATGAGTAAGGAGTTAAATAATTACACGATCATAACTATCATGGCTGTCTTGTGATGTGCTGCTGCAAGCATGCATTGTACATCTTTCATGTCATACTTCGATGAACCCACCAATATGCATTGGTCAGTGTTGGTGCAGATACAATAAGATAAGTCTGTTGGACAGTCGAGATTAAAGTGTGTCGTTGCCTGTTTGCAGTAGCACATCATGTCAGTTGTAGGTATATAGCACCATTAGTGACTACATCAGTACATCAGTTGTTGTTGTGGTTTGTGGTAAAATGAGTCCTATCCCATAGTCGACCTTAAATTATGTTTAATTTGCATTAATTATTATATTTCGTTTGTTTCTGTGTTGATGTCCTTCAGGTAGTGTCTACTGTAAATTTAGTTAACACGTCAGTCGGTATCCATAAATAAAGCATTGTCGCGCAATCGACGCATTAAACCACGTGTTTTTGCTAACAGTAAGCACGTAATTAATCAATCGTAGAATGATCACGTCTGTACCTTCGTTTGTTCACGTAGCTTGTATTTGCTAACGTAACGGTAAGCAGTGTTAAACCACGTAATCAATCGTAGAATGATCACGTTCGTTCCTTCGTTCACGTAGCTTGTATTTGCTAACGTAACGGTACGCAGTGTTAAACCACGTAATTAATCAATCGTAGAATGTTCACGTCTGTACCTTCGTTTGTTCACGTAGCTTGTATTTGCTAACGTAACGGTACGCAGTGTTAAACCACGTAATTAATCAATCGTAGAATGTTCACGTCTGTACCTTCGTTTGTTCACGTAGCTTGTATTTGCTAACGTAACAGTAAGCAGTGTTAAACCACGTAATCAATCGTAGAATGTTCACGTCTGTACCTTCGTTTGTTCACGTAGCTTGTATTTGCTAACGTAACGGTACGCAGTGCTAAAGCACGTAATCAATCGTAGAATGTTCACGTTCGTGCTTTCGTTTGTTCACTTAGCTTCCGGCAGCTGGTGACATCATCGTCATCATCATCAGCGCGTCGCACGATACTGTCCAGCATCGAGACGGTGTTTGCCTTCCTCGCGCACAGCCGGCGGCCCGCCTATGCGCCGACACCCTTCCTCACCGCCGCGCGTCCGCCCTGGTTCCAGCCGGGCTACCAGCAGGACTGCTCCGAGTTTCTCCGCTACCTTCTCGATCAGATGCACGAGGAGGAGGTGCTAGTGGGCAAGGCGGCGACAGCGGCGAAGTCGCCGCCTTCGAGGACGAGCGACGGCGGTTTGAGCGGCGGAAACATGTCGCACGCTTCCGCCGTTGCCACGACGACGCAGTATCACGGCGACGAGCCGCAGCAGTCGGGTCAGAGGTCGGAGCGAGCGCGGTCGCGCGCGGGCATGCCCGAACTCGGCAGCATAGTGCGCAGGGTTTTCGGTGGAACTATGGCGTACACTTGCCGCTGTTTAGGCTGTGGTGCTATCTCGAGGCGGGAGGAGGTGTTTACGGATATACCGCTAGCCTTTCCCGTGGAGCTGGTGGCGGGTGTCTCGGACATTGCGGTGGACAGGAGCTTGTGTGCCCTCATAAAACATTTCTTTCAACCTGAGAAGATGGAAGGAGAGAACAAATATTTCTGCAATAGGTATGGGCTCTGTTGCTTTTATGTATAAGTGATTTGAATTGTAGTATCAGTTGAGTTTCTCTCACATTCTTCCCCTGAAGTGAATCTTTAAGTTGATATTTATCTCATTCAATGACAATACTCAATGATATTATGATCACTCAACATAATTTACCGCGTCCGACGGGTTAATTCAAAATAGTCATCTTCAGAGCACATTTCTGGCTCATTGAGAACATTTCGTGATGTTTGCATACAGTAGGTGTATATAGGCTTTTTGTTGCAAAGTTTATTCACTTTAATGATCGAGTGGATGATATATATATATATTTAATGATTGAGTGGATGATATATATCTATTTAATGATTGAGTGGATGATATATATCTATTTAATGATTGAGTGGAACTTTTAACCTTTTAATCTTTCTGTGACCTTCAGCTGCAACAGTCTCCAGGAGGCTGAGCGTATTGGCCTCGTGCGTTCGCCCGATATATATATTTATTGATCGAGTGGATGATATATATATATTTATTGATCGAGTGGATGATATATATATATTTAATGATCGAGTGGATCATATATATATATTTAATGATCGAGTGGATCATATATATATATTTAATGATCAAGTGGAACCTTTTAACCTTTCTGACCTTTAGCTGCAACAGGCTCCAGGAAACTGAGAAGCGTATTGGCCTCGTGCGTCCGCCCGATATATTTATTTCAATTAATGATCGAGTGGATATATATATATATTTAATGATCGAGTGGAACCTTTAACCTTTTAACCTTTCTGACCTGCAGCTGCAACAGTCTCCAAGAGGCTGAGAAGCGTATTGGAGTCGTGCGTCCGCCCGACAACCTCGTCCTTAGCCTGCTGCGATTCTCATACGACGTCGAGACGCACGCGAAGACTAAGATCCTCACCGACGTCGAATACCAGCGGACGCTGCATCTGCCGATCGATGCGCGCGGTGCCGCCGGCGCCACCTACGCACTGTTCGCCATCATCGTCCATTCCGGCACGTCGTCCGAGTGCGGCCACTACTACTGCTACGCTCGCTCGAACCGTCGTCCGAACGCCGACGCGCTGGACCGGCTGCGGGCGCGCTCTGGTGGCGGCAACGCCGAAGTCGGCGTAGATCGACTCGCGGCGCACTCTGGTGGCGAGGCGGCGGCGGCAGACGCGGACGTGCTGGAGGATGAGTGGTGCTGCTTCAACGACGATCGCGTGACGTTCTCGCGATACGAGTCGTTCGGCAGCGTGAGCAAACATTTTCCGCGCGACACGGCCTACGTGCTGATGTACAGACGCGTCGACTCGTGCGATGTGGCGTCGTCGCCGCCGCTGGTCGCCGAGTCGAGAGAGGAAACGGGTTCGCTTCTGAGCAGGACGCTTCGGTTGGCGGTGGACACGGACAACGCAGCTTTCATTAAGGTGTGGTGGCAACGTCAGCGCTCGCAGAACGAACCTGCTTTCTTAATGGCTGCTGTTGTAAACTAACAATATCGTAATAATATATAGTTATAAGCGTAGTTTAGCGGGAGTGGAACGAATTAAATGAATGAAAATGTTGGGGAAACACTGAAGCTGATGAGCAATAAGTTTATGTTGTTTTTACAGGAGCAGGAGCATGCGTCTAAGCGGAGACGCCTTGGCAGCGCCGGAGTTAAATCGCTGCCGTACTGGCGTGACGATGACCGAGGAGGTGGTCCCCCGGGAAGCTGTGGGGGTGGCGGGCCTGGAGGTGGCTTTGACTCTCCCATTAGGTTCGTGTGCTAGAGTGTTTGTCGCTGAAGCCGACGCAGTGTTGCTTATGTAATTCATTGAGATTTCTACTGCTATTCTTGGGCCAAAGTAGCTTTGGATAAAATGAGAGTCAGAGTTAAGGTGAGGTGAAGGAATTTGATTCGATATGGAAACAGACAGTAAGTAAAATAGAAGACGAAAACGGAACATTTCTGCTGCTGTTTCTCTTTACACGAATTCATCCTCGTTCCTGTGAGTATGTAAAATAGTAGTAAAGTTAAACATTACTGCCTGTTTATAATGCCTTACTGTGTAGTTCAAATAATTTGTATCAAACTACAGTAGACGCAATGTAAATAATTTATTGAAATGCTGTACGTGAATATTGTAGCCTTGGAAAGGAAATTGTAAAATAAGTAGCATGTCCCTGTTACCAAAATGAAATTCCAACTTAAATGAAAAACCCATTTGCCATGGTTTCAACTTCTACTGGTGGGTGGGTGGTTTATAGAGCATCAAATACAAAATGTCTTTCGTGACGTTCGTCCCACTAGTTATATAACTTGCTAGGCAAAAACTTTGGAATAAGCCCCAATAATTTTTTGTGCCTGTCATACATGTATCGACCAGTATAAACGCTAGGGCTGTAACGATACACAAGCCTCTCGGTTCGATCCGGTTCTCGATATTAGCCTATCGATTCGATTCCTTCGATTCGATTCCCAAAATATTGAAATGTTATCTTATTTTTTTTATTTTCATTATTTTGCAATAATAAATTATTAGAAATTGCCAATGGATACTAAATGGTGAATAGACTAGAGAGTCTAGAGAGTATAATACACTGCACAGTCGCTGAGAAACATTGGTGAGTAACACCAGAGCATATAAATCAGTGATTTATATGCTATGGTAACACTCCACAGTATATAGCGTAGTGCCGCCATCTATTGGAGGAAAAAAGTGGTATCGAAGTGGAATCGAAAATACGGGGAAAAATATCGAGGATCGGATCGAGGGAAGAGAATCTCGATCCGATTCGATTTCGGTGGATCGTTACAGCCCTAATAAACGCACAACCTCAAAATAATTTACTTGTCTGATGTTATCTATGACGGCACAATGCAAGTTGGAAGAAATTTTTTCTTCTACCCTGAGTTTGTTCATAAGAGTTTGCTCAATTGCCTTTGCAGTGGTACTGCATCTTGATGGAAGACAATAATGTATTTTATATTTATTATATTGTTCAAAACCATCAAGTTTGTTTAATATATGAGATTATTTAAACAAGTGGTGGTTTATATAAATCTTTTGCGCCTTACTTCAGAAGTTTACTTGTTTTGATTGCTCTCCTGCCATTGTGATTTTATATGTTTCCGGTTTATATGGTTCCAACCAAATGCCTGCTGGAACTTTCCTAGTTTTACTTCTGCTGTTTCTCTTGAAAACCTTTAATGCCATTACCAGTGCACAATGAGTCAATGACTGCGTGAATGAAACGTATTTTAATTGCAACTGAACAATAATAGCAATAACAATCGATCAGGAATGAGTAAAACAAATGTTTGTAAATATAAATTGTTGTAAATTTGTTATATACACACGCACGCTCGCAAGCACGCACATATGCGTGCACGTATATATATATCAGAAGTAGATAATAGGGAAGGAGTGTGACTTCAATAAACAAGGGAAATTCGTCATTTACTAGCCTTAAAATACTTACGATTTACTACGCGTAACTCAACCAACTTGAGCTCAAATCGTACACAGTACATTCGCCTAGCATCGTGCAAAATCGTTTCCTCGTATACACCCGCAATCCGGAGATACAGACTAAAACGTACGACACGATTCTGCATTCTGTTGCCAGCAAACCGAATGTATAAACCGCCTAACTTGAAACAAAAGGCAGCTGTAAATAGGTCAACGATTAGCTCGCCGAGTGTTACGTCGATATCCAATCTCCCAGCGAGCCACGCCGCATCGCCGAGGGCGCAAGAGTCGTTAGTAGCTGCCTTTTGTTTCAAGTTAGGCGGTTTATACATTCGGTTTGCTGGCAACAGAATGGATTTTCGTGTCGTACGTTTTAGTCTGTATCTCCGGATTGCGGGTGTATACGAGGAAAAGAGTTCGCACGATGCTAGGCGAATCTATTGTGTACGATTTGAGCTCAAGTTGGTTGAGAATCAGATACGTGTAGTAAATCATAGGTATTCCAAGGCTAGTAAATGACGAATTTTCCTTGTTTATTGAAGTCACACTCCTTCCCTATTATCTACTTCTGATATATACGTATGTTACACGCAATCTTCTGATCTGCATAATCTTAAGATTGCGCTGCGCAATCTACAGATTGGCAGGCTGCACGGCAATCTTGAGATTGCGCTGTACTTGAAACAAACGAAAATATACGTCCGTAATAAAAGATCAGTGACTGCGCAGATCGGATGATTGCGCGCAACAATATATATATGCATGTGCGTGCGTGCTTGCGTGCGTGCGTGCGTGCGTGCGTGCGTGCGTATGACAATAAATGGAACATGAGACTATTTCAAGAACATTAATATATGTTGTGAGTTTAATGGCTCACATTTTTAAACTATTTCATTGTATCCAACAAATAACAGAGGCGAGTGAAGAGAAATAAACTGTTAATGTTAATATTATTTTTATGACTATGACTGCACTTAATTGAGCATTGACCTTTGTATATTTTTTATAGTGGCGTTTGTTCAGGGTTCGTAGCGGGTCTTCCAAAGTCTTATGAGTACTTATTTTGCCAAAAATAAAATAAGGGCCCTTAATAGTACTTATTTTTTGTGAAATCTTGGAAAAGTACTTAATAGTACTTGTTTTTTGCTAAAGGACCATTTTTCAACATTTTCTGTGTTGAATTTCGGCGAAACGGCTTTATATTATTAGCGTACTTTAATAGTCGGTGATCTATCAGAAATCGCGTAAAAGTCTTATTTTGGCCTCCAGAAAGAGTCTTATAAGTCCTTATTTCAACATGTGTCTTACTACTATGAACCCTGTTGTTGATATATCTATGCTTTTACGATCAGACTGGCAGCTAGAGTATAAATCGATTACTGTTTTGAAAAATAGAAAGTTAACATATTTTAAAAGAATGATAGTAATCTTATTTTAGAATGTGTTTAGTTGTGATGTATCGAAGTATACTGATTACTTTCAGTTAATGATACGAAAACACGGATGTAACATTTTCTATTCAGATATATATATATATATATATATATGCGTATATATTTTAACAAACGGGCCCATTACAAAATAATAAATGGCAATTGCGTCACAAACGTCAACTACTATAGTAATCAGCAACACATCTAACGTCTAATAAGTAACTATACTGATTAATTACGCCAAATATTGTTCTTCGCCCATGCAAAAATGATTTTACTATTCTTAAAACAAACTTCCGATTCTATTAATAAATCATAACAATGTTCAATGTGCCATTTTCATTCGTAATACGCGTAAATAAAACTCGTAGGGCTACACCTGCAGCAAACGTGTGTGATAACGCTACGTACGTGCACGTATTTCCACACCCTTGCAGAAGTGCTACACAACATATGCATTATGATATATAGCACAATCTATATATAGTGGAGGTTTAATAACAGAAGTAATGGCTTTGAGTAATATGCTTTGATTGTGTGATATGTGTGTTCATACAGAGGCATACTGAAATTCGCAATACTACTGTTTCCTTACGAGACCCATACGAGCACGATTCTGCTGATCTACAACATAACTACATCTCTCAGTGGCGTAGCTAGGATTTTTTCAG
>NW_014577706.1:141988-150210 GCF_000485595.1 Priapulus caudatus
TGCCCACCGTGGGCAGAACCCTGTATATATATATATATATTATATTAATGTATTACGTGTGGTAGCAGTTGTGTAATCATACAGGGACGCATATATACGGCGTTCTCATGGTTTGCGGGCCGTGATAACGGTTGCACATCCATAAGTTCTCCTCAGCTCCTCCTGCCTCTCCATGAACGCTTCCGCTTTGTTGCTCTCCTTCAGCTTGCGCAGCCGCTGGTGGAGCGCGTCCGTTTCGTTCGAACCCGAGTTCTTGCTTCTGTTTCTGAGAAGCGTGAACGTAGAATCGGCTTGTAGAAACTTCGGGTCGAACACCGCGTCGATGTTGTAGTAGTGCACTGGCTTCATGAGGGTCTCGTGAAGAGGAACCGTCGCCTCCATTTTGTCGAAGCCAATCCCCTTCAGCGTCTTCTCCAACGTAGAGTAGTCTCCGTAGGCTAGATCCATGATCGGTGCCTCGAAGATGCTATCTAGATCGTCGATGAGGCCGTGGTACCACATGCTGGTCTTGAGTTGCGGTTTTAAGCAGGTGAGCAGGATAAAATGGCCGCCACTCTTCAGAGACGCGTAGATGTTGCGCAGCGCCGCCGTCGCTTTCGGGAAGGTTCTGGTCGAGGCGTCGTCGTCAGGCGAGCCGAGGTGGTGCAGGACGAAATTCATGCAGATGACGTCATACTGCTGTCCGTCCGGCAAGGGGTTTGGAAGTTGCAGCGTCTCGCAATGAGACACGCGCCCTTCGGCGACGTAGTCGGCAACCTTGGTCTTTGCGTAGCTCAACATGCCCTCGCTTCCGTCGAACATAGACACCTTGCCAACCCCATTGTCCAGGAAGTACTTGGAATAGTTTCCGGTGCCGCAACCTACATCGTAGACAGGCAATATGTTACAGCAGAATGAAATTCCTATGTCAATAGAAATGTGTGCTAGGTGAATAGAAATTCTTAAAGGATGCAAGCAATTGTGAATACTATCGGTGATGGGAAGAGAAAAACTTGCGAATTTGTGAATGGTCTGTAGGAATAGCTGTGTGACTACTGGTGGTTTTCAATTGTCTTTGAATTTGTCACTAAAATAAATTAAGGGTTATGTTCCATGTGCAGATTGCGAGTGAGCGTGGTGGAGTAGTGTTTTCTAGGGGACCATTGATGTTATTTTGCAAGATTCTCCAACTTGCTTACCAATGTCTGCAATGTGAACGTCCTTTAATGGCTTCCCCAGTCTGCATAGTTCTCTCAGCTCGGTTTCCGCTCCTATCGGGTACCTGCAACAGCGATATCGCTTGCTGTAGCCCCACGCTCACTAAAATGCATCATTAATGACTGGCTATAAAGCTCGCAAGCGCAAACTTTTATTACTGATCACTAATACGTGCCACACTATACACGCGAGAGTTTAGAGAACCCCCCACCCGCTGCCCTTCCCATCTCCCTCTCTCTAAGCCCCCTCCCTTCCGCTAAGCTAGGCCATGCACGTCGGTTATGTATTTATTACTAACGCGAACGCTATACAGCAGCGTCGCTCGTGACTCGTAGCAACCGACATCGCCAAGGCAACATGTGCGGGTAGTCGATGGTGCCTGGCAGCGGCGCATGTGCAACCACGTCGTCGGCTCACCAGTGATTTACCCCACGCCGGACGCGAAGAACTGTTCACGTTCGTGATCGCACATGTATAGCTGTAGGCGACTACGTTCTCGTTTACGTAGCCGGCATCGCGGGGCGTTTATCCGTCCGGTGTGCGGGCCTCCGGAGCTGTGTACAACAGAGCTGTATAGCACACAGGGACCGACAGAGTTGTATACAACACAGACACAGGGACCGACAGAGTTGTATACAACACAGACACAGGGACCGACAGAGTTGTATACAACACAGACACAGGGACCGACAGAGTTGTATACAACACAGACACAGGGACCGACAGTTGTATACAATTAACACAGAGTTGTATATCACAAAGAAACGAACAGAGTTGTATATCACAAAGAAACGGACAGAGTTGTATACAACACAGAGCTGTAGAGCATATGAAGCTGTACTCAACAAATTAAGTGCTGTATAGAATACAGACTGAGAGCTATCTAATTTTACAACACAGCCAGGCACTAGCTGAACATGTGTATCAAGAGTACATAATAGAGACATAATACATCTCTATTATGCACTCTTGATGTGTATAGATATATAAATATCACCATGCAAGAGCGTATAAAGAAGAGCGTACGGTATATACCTTCTTTATACGCTTTTGATATCACACAGCAGCTGTCTGAACAGATCAAATTAAGGTGCATCCTATTTGATTTCACAATCTTCTAAAAGAGCAATTGTTGTGAAAAAAAAATTTCCTATCTTGCTTCATCGCGATAAAATTTTAGCTGACATCTGTTACAGAATTCTCGCTCGCGGAGCGCATTGAAATAAAATCGGGAGTGTCATAATATCGTTTATGACACGCCTGATACTACGCGTGCTCTATATACGTGGAAATTCCGCGTAGTCATTCGTGGAAAAGTACTGCTGTGTGGTAATAGCTAGTCTTCCTGGCTGTCTGCCCGACTCACTACTGCAGCCGCGAAAATTTTCCACGCGCCATCGTGGCAGGCTGAGAGATTGCGAGTAGGAACAGGTTTATATATTAGTTATATATCATGATATCATTGATGATGCGAGACGTGGCCACTGGACATACCACGATATACGGGACCCGTAGCGTGTGAGCGTAGTGCACTCTCCCGCCAGGGTGACGGTTGCTGCTGCCTGTCGGTCATAAACGATGCCGCACTGGAGTGAATATTATACTATTATAATTTATTAAACAAGACGGCTTCGTGTCGTGTCGTCACCTGTTTCGTGTCGTCAACAGCTGGTACACGTCTGTCGTGTCGCACGCATATAGTCACGACACGCACGTAGTCGCACGTACATCTCGGAAGGGTCGACACCCATACAGTCAGCACACGCAGCGGAAGCAATTATAGGGCACACCGTATAGGTCACACACACACACACACACGCACGCACGCACGCACACACACACACACACGCACGCACGCACGCACACACACACAGACACGCATGGGCACGCGCGCAAGCACACACGCATGTACGCACACACGCGCACGCGCGCGCACGCACGCACGCACGCACACACACACTGTGACACACAGTGACACGCATGTGTACGCGCCACGCGCGCAAGCACACACGCACGCGTGTACGGACGCATTCACGCATGCACGGACGGATCGACGCATTCACTCAACCACAGAATACACACACGCGCATACGCACACACGCACAAATAACGCACGCACATACGGACACGTACGTATACGTGGATATAAGATTTAATTGCGTCTACGGTTTCGATACATTTTGACTTTATATATGCATATAGCTACTGATATATTTATTTATGCATTTTATTATACATGTATTTATGCATGAAGTATAATGCCTACGTGACACGGATACAGCAACCCAACTTTCATAATTGCACCAACTGTATACACCAGCCCTCACGTACACACACACGCACGCCCGCACACACACACACACACACGCACGCACGCACACACACACGCACACACACACACACTCACACTCACACTCACACTCACACTCACACTCACACTCACACTCACAGACACAGACACAGACACAGACACAGACACAGACACAGACACAGACACAGACACAGACACACGCACGCACGCACGCACGCACACACACACACACACACACATAAACACTATACATCCAGGTCAGGGTTCTGCCCAGGATTTTTTAGTGCCGGGCGCATCCAGTTGCGACGAAGTCGGAAGATGCAAGCGCCGTAGGCGCGAAGCCAATCTAGGGGGGTCCGGGGCATGCCCCATCGGGAATTTTTTAGACCGGAGATAGTCTGAAACTCAATTTCCTGCATTCTGAGCAATAAAAAGCCCATATATCAGATTTTTTTTATATCAAAAATTAGTGCCGGGCGGTGATATATAGTGCCGGGCGGCAACCGCGAGTGCCGGGCACACCCGCCCACCGCCGCCCACCGTGGGCAGAACCCTGATGCTCATCCTCCTCCTATCCTCCTACTATGTATATACGGTTTCCTAGCGAAGATGGCTGCTGCATGACAACATGCGATTTTAAATCGATTATCCTGCAAACTGTGTATATACTCTCTACATACATTATATTGCTTACCTGAATTCGTCATAGTACTTGCAAACCTTCTGGTAGTCTTCAAAGGCACTCATGTCTATTCTCTGGCCGTATTTTTTAGCGTTCGAAACTATTTTCGGTATAGACAAGCAGAGAGCGGAACAGGCGTGACAAATATACAATGTTGCTCGCTCGCCAGCGGGGTGTAGCCTAGCTGCTCTTGACTGCCACGTGATATCGTGTACGTACAGTTTCGTACAATCCTGCATGTGCGTGTACAGACCAGGGTTTCGTATTGACGCCTGAGTAAATACCTGGCATGCGCGAAGGATTCTGTCAGTGGTCACTTAAGTGCGCAGGAGTACATTAGTTCACTATACCCATTTTTTTCCCAGTTGCCGGCATTCCTGCTGAATCATGATGGAATTTAACGAACCGGTTCTCATCGGGTTCGTCAGTCCCACGATCGAGTTTTAGCTCGGGTGCGGTATTCGCTGCTCGGTTTTAGTGCATGGGTGTGGCATTGCGGCTTATATCCGTACGTATGAGGTCACTATAGCTGTGCTGATATGCGGAAGAAAAACGAAAAAAGCCCAGCGCGAAAACAAAGAAGCAGTTGCAAATTTGTAAGATATCGTGCTGTTTAATTCCCCCCCCCCCTCTCTCTCTCTCTCTCTCGCGCGCGCTCTCTCTCTCTCTCGCTCGATCTACGCGGTACGTTGCACTCATAATAGGCCCTACGGTAAGAAAACAGCGGGTGCCTTTTTTCTGCTCATTGATAATAGTCCCTATATATTCTGTTTGTGTTCATGCAAGGTTTTTTGTGTTACTATATATATATGTGTGACTATGTATTTTCAAACATACGACAACATCTGCTGGACTTCACTTTATCTTCTAAGAGCTAGTGGGCCAAGGATAATGTTGGACGTAGCTGTGCGGACTTACTCGCGGGAAAATATTTTTTTAGGATTTTAGGATTTTATGTGTACACGTGGGTATGCGTTGGTGCGTACGCGCGTGTGCGCGTGATCTTTGTATAAACATATCTTTCTAATCTTTGTATATATATATCTTTTAAACTTGTATAAACATATTCGAGAAGTATATTCGAACAGTACGTATTTCGATTGTTATGGAACCACAATCGGTCCAGATAATATCGTTTTTTTGTATTTTGTAAAATCAGTCTTTGGTACATTTTTTCATATATATTTGTTGCGATGCGTTTCGGAATACGGTAAATATTTATTGGCTGTATACAGCACGAGAAGATAAGCATATATATATATCAAGAATACATAATAGACGATCTCTATTATGTACTCTTGATATATATAATAATAACACAGAGACAAGACACAATACAGACATGATATATATACAACACAGGCAAGATGAAACGCAGACAAAATACAACACGGGCAAGATAAAAGGCCGACAAAATACAACACAGGAAAAATACAACGCAGATAACACAGAGATACAAAACAATGACAAAACGCAATATAACAGTTGTGAAGACAGAGCGAATGGCGTCAGAGCGTATGAATTAATTAGAAGAACCGCACGCCACTGGTCGTAGGGTCAGGGATCATTGAACCAAGACCTATTAGGAGTGGGGTAGTAATCGGTTGAGTGCTTAATTGTCAATGTAGTCATAAGAATGTAGTTAGCAATAATTAAGCTACATTAAATGTGGATCGAGTATTGACGAGCTTGTAGATCGATACAATTGAGACCCGAGTCGACTGAAGGTATAATCTATACGCTGTTGTTGTTAGGTGGACAGCTGCATCTTAATAATAATTATAATGATAAAAATAATAATAGAAATAATTATGATGATGATGATAATAGGAATAATAAAGATAATAATAATAATTGGAATTGGGAACAGCACACACCCTGCATTCGTCTGGAGTGAATCCCTATGTCCCAGCTATAGGTTGGGCCAACCCAGAAGCCACCGGCTATTGCCGTGATCCTCTTTAGAAATAATTATATAGTAATGATAATAAATGGGGCGAGAGTTCCTGTTGCGAGAGTACTGGGCACGACCCGTACCTGGAGCAGTTCCTCTCCCGGGTCCCTGCGCGTTGACAAGACTTAGTGTTGTAGGGGACAGACGATGGCGCATCACCATAGCATCACATAGACAGGCATATATATGCTGTATGTTGATGTATGTTGTTGCTGTATGCTGCTAAGTATGTTGATGTTCACGGTAACATGCTAGACGCTAGCTTTCTCCTTTAATTAGACCGATTCCAACAGTCACCGTGACTCTATGGCTTGGATTTTCAACGATTCCTGCTCATTTTTATTTCGTTGATCCTTTTTCGCCTTCTTCATTCTGTTCACGACCCATGGGCGTAAATCCCGGGGGGGATGCATCCCGCACTCCTATGAATGGCAGGGGGCGAGATGGCAATGTACAATATACCCCTGAGCATAACAAAAGACAACTCCATTCCTCCGTTGCCACCACTTGAAAGTAAGCTGTAAATATGATAATTTTGAGACATAGCAACAACTAAATCAATTTACCAATTACTACAGGGGCGTGTACAGGGGGGGAGAGGGGTCCAGGGGGTCCGGATCCCCCCCCCTGCTCGCGCAGAAAACGCATCTAAGGGGGTCTAATTTCAAACCCAGACCCCCCCCCCTTCGCGTGATCATCCCCCCCACTCCTCGGTACGGATTTACGCCCCTGTCACGACCATTCAGTTTCAGCAGAGAACGAGTTATTCGTTAATCTCCTCGTTATGCTATCCTACTGATAGGGTTTAATTTCTATTACATTCCGGTGAATTGTTAATCTAAAGCACAATTTTTAGTGTTTTCGCGTCGTCTTAGCACTTTTTAACATGATGACATCTAGTCATCTACATAAAAACGCTGCGGTTGTCACACCAGACTTACTGTTCCCCTACGATACCTGATCCCTCTCCTAGCTACCTAGCTTCTGCATCTCTGAGGCTCTGCATCTATGACTACGGTGCCCAACATTTACTGTATGGCCCACAAGCGCGGGAGCGCGTAAAACATTATACAACCTAATCATACATAACACAATACTAGATCACTTCTATCATCCAGCTATCCGGCACAATTATGTGGCAGTATAGTCCTAGGCTCTATACCACAAACAGTCACTCAATCTCATAGTCTCCAAATAAACAAGATAAGAAGTTTGAAAGCCCTTGTTATTTCTCGGATTTTATCCTTATTGTGTGATGTGTAGTTCTTTTTTTATCCATTTATTTACACCACTGAAGCATAAACTATATATTTATACGTATATCTATACAAAACAAAAAATTAGGGGAATAACGGCTCGCCACTTTTATTCCTGAGTAGACTATATTTGTTTGCATACATATAGTGTATATATAAACGTTTCTAAATATTAATTACCCTTTCATTTAAGATAGCTAAAAACGAGTTAACTGAATATATACCTAATTATTAGGTACCAAAAACTACTATCAACCGTTTCATTATATACCTAGATTACCAAGATTTACACGATTATTTTATATTTCTTGAGGCTACGACTTGCATATAAATAATTGTGGCTTAATTATGGTAGTGAAATCGGCCATGCAATGAATGATTCTTGGTTCACAAAGACCCGTCACCACAACGAGATACACCAGTAGTCTGGACACTGTATGAAGTCGGTCTAACATTCCCTTTAGCAGAAAAATTATTGACAAAATTTTATCGTGCAACGAGAAACGTCGAGAACGCTTACTGCCTACGATATTTCAGAAGCGACTGGCATAAAAATGTCAAATTTTTTTGCACTCACTAATTAGCACATATACTGTAATGACGCTACTATACTATTAGTAAGATAACGAGTAAATTTACAAACCTAGTGCTGCATTGAGAAAAACCGCCGTGAGCATACACGCAAGTAAACGACACTCCAGTGTTATTCCTGAGTATTCTGCACATCATAATTATTTAAACATATATATATATATATATATATATATATATATATATATATATATATACTAACCTAACACTACGTACTACTTACTACTTACT
>NW_014577706.1:150220-172633 GCF_000485595.1 Priapulus caudatus
TATATATATATATATATATATATATATATACACACACACACTTCCGTAATACCTTTCAATTTTATTCTTTTCGCTTGTTAATACTGAGTTAGCTGAAAATGAGATGACAGGCATTGGCCAGAAAGTTTTTCTAAAACCAAAGTCTATTCTTGGGACATAGTAAATATGGATGACAGCTATGACAGCTAACGGGGGCAGTATTTTGGGAGGATATGTCTTTGAGAGGAGGAGTATTTGACACAGATGACATCTCGATTAAAAGTCACATCAATTAACAGTGTTGAGTACAACATGACTACGGGATCACTGCGTTTGATTGCAAGCTACTGATACACTTTTTGAATTCGACGTGACACTTGCTTCGTTATATTACCTTCCTCCACGCATTAACCTTAGAAATATATAGAGACACCTATATTATTTCTATGGTATTAACACACTATAGCGCATAATCGCACACTAGCTAAAGACCAGCGCGCGAATGGACGTTTATAGCAGCTAATGTCTGCGTGTACCCACATCGTTGTCAAACATTACGCCTCACTCATTTTCAGCGAGTAAAAGAGGTCACGGGTGTTCGTCGCAACATTGTGAGGTCTACGCGTGGTGACAAGTGGGAAACTAGACAGACAGGTCGTCATCGCAGCGAGTCCACAATATTCACCACAGAACAAAATGAAAATACTCAAGACATTTCCCCCCCCCACCCCCCACACAACAACATCTGTACAAAACAACGTGCGTGCTTTCTGTTTACATAGCAACCAGCTCATTCTCAGTGTGATCCGATTGACAGGGGAAAACCCATGAGCTTCTGGAGCACTGTAAATCAGATAGTGTAATAAGAAAAATCTGTGCCCGGCTAGTACATGGGTGACGTCTCGGAATATCATACGAAGTTCTACCCCTGCTTGTATCGAGACCAGAATGTCTCACACAAACGAGTGGTTTAACCTGATTTTCACCGTTCAGTCTCGGAGTAAGCTACGTATAATTATATCATTAAACTAGTCTACGTTTCACTCTGTCAATGCAACATAGTAAATAGATGCTCTAGACTGCCAAATAGGTATTCCATGTACCATTATTCGATTGGTTGACTTAGAGTAACATCTGAAGGTCAGATATTTTGTCACACACATATGAGTTACTAGATTATTTCATAAATAATACACCGAGAAAATGAGCCGATCACCAATTGGTTATCCGCGCTCACCGACGATTATATTATGTTAGTAGGTTAGTTGTATTCATGATGATGCAGTTTTAAAAAAACAGTTATAAAAAAATAATTTTGAGCCAACAAGTATTAGCATGCGCACGCACGCACATATATCTAACATCTTTAAATATACATCTACCTTTAGTTTAGATTAATAGGTAGTAATTATTAAAAACTACTTTATAATAAATGCTCGTACATCAGTACATAGATTTCATCAGGAGTACGTAATAACAAAGTGTTTTTGTTTTTATTTACTCCTGATTTTACGCTACTACAATTTGCATAACACTGATTACCATAAATTACAGTAGTGAAATTAGCCACACTATTAATGGTTTCTTGTTCTATACATAGACCATACACAACGAAAACGTAGCCTGGGGGCCGCTGACGGAATAATCATAAATAGTTTTCACTATTATAAGTTTAAAAATATCAAAACCTTTGCGCAACACTTCACTTCAAAAGTTGACATTGTATACTTATATGACGACAGAACTACTTGTGATTTTTTCTGACAGGTGTTCAGGGCTTGAGAGCGGCGTTCCATTTAGCACTAAACTTCTTGGAAATTTGTGCAACCTGCAATACTGTCAACAATACTGATCAAAAGTGACTGGCAAAGAATTTTTCATTGTCTTCAATATTCCACAAAACGCATCTACGACCGTTAAGAGCCGGACACACTGGGCGACTAAATCGCCTAGTGTGTCCACTCGACTCGCGCGATAGTATCTGGCGATATTATCGGGCGATAAAGTCGCACGATTAAATCGCCTAGTGTGTCCGGCCCTTTAGCTAACGTGTGTACCAGCCTACCACAAAGTATCTCTTGGAAAACCCTCAGTAGGTAAACAAACAAGCAATTGGCCATGCGGTGTTTATGATTCACATTCCAGAAAGATTACACATCCCCAAAACAAAACAAAACCTGTGCGCATCACTGATTGTGTGAGTAATAAGTGCATTGCTTTATATGGCATGTACAATATAGACTCCTAATATGGCGACATCTGTCTACACTGGAGATAGAGCCTTCTGTTTTTCATCAGTGGCGCAACTTTCCTCATCCTTCGCAGTCGCAGTCTTGAGAGGCCGCATCTCTTGCTCCAATGATTGCTTGTATCCAGACGGTGCCTTGTGTCCTTGCGCAACACGCATGTGGAAGTACTCAGACCGGTATGGCTCCACTGCAGGGCCCCACGCATTCGAGGGCCTCACACTTCTGCGTAGTCGCTGAAAAGTTCCGAGAATGTTGTTTCCAAAGTCTGTCTTACAGCTACTGTTATCAAACATGTGTTACATGAAAATTTGAAATGACTCAAGCTCAGGGCTTTGCAAATTTCGCCAATTGCTATACGACCCCTACACACAATTTATTAGGCAATCGTGCTCTTAATGAAAACCCCGTTCGTTCTGCCCATGGCGTGCACAGTATTTAGGACACCAAAGAATGTTTAAAGCCAAGACATATGTTACTCGACAGCCCACACTTCCAGCCGTCATATAATTGGATTTATAGCGCGCACATGCATTCTACGAATATACTTTATATTCCTATACTGTCAAGAGACGGTGCTCATGGAAAGAGCAAGTTTTTATTATTACGATCCTCATACACATGGGAGCAGTGCGTGGTACGCATGTATGTATGTGACTTAGTTATACTTAGCTGTGTGATTATTCAAAGCATTTTTTTAGCCTCTTACAGGCACCGACCTCCAACTTTCTATTCCAAAGCAGCCATTTATTACATATAATATATAATACAGTAAAAGCCCGCATATAAGAACCTGCGTTTTTCCAAGTTAGCATAAAAAGGTTCTTATATAATTGTGTTTACTGAGAAATTAGGCTATTTAGGTAGAATATTGGTGCAGTCCATTGTTTATAAAAAATATGCATATAATTATGTCTAAATGACTGCAATCTAGACAAATACAAACCCTATTCTAGGTTATCTTATTTCTTTTTATGCCCTGTATACCTAATAAACATCCTTATACGCGGCTTTTTACACACACACACACACACACACACACACACACACACACACATATATATATAGATATATATACAGTGTTTCCCCTGCATTGACACGAGCGAGGCGGGCCGCCTCGCTCAAATTCTTAGCCGCTGCACAGAAATTTGTCCAAAACACTGCCTCGCTGACGAAAATCGTATACAATGTGTTCAGAATAACTTAGAATGCACCAAATTGCACCATTTTTGCAAAAAATTTCTGTGGGTATGCCCCCGGACCCCCCTAGCTAGGCAAGCACCTACAGCGCTCGCTTTGCTAGGACCTCGAAACGCGCAAACACACACACAAAATTTACCACCTCACAGACGTTTTTGGCCAGGGGAAACACTGTATATATATATAATATATATATAATATATTATACATTAATAGTTACATACCTGCCAGAGAGTACCCTTCCTTTCAACATAGATTAGATGATAGATAGCGTACACTGGTATTGGGATGATCGGCAACATGGTCAGTATCCAGCCAAATACGAGGCTCCACGTTGGAAAGTCATAGCCGAGATACGTCACAGGTACGTGACTGATCATGTTGAAAAGCAAGATGAACTGAAAAAACGTTAAGGAAAACACTTCATTCACTTTATAAAACATGATAGATTACATGTAATCACCTGAAATATTCGCGTCTCTATGAATGAATACGAGGAGTCAAAACGACTAACCGTCAATGCAGTTAAAACCTAATGTAAATCCTTGAGTTATTTTACTCAAGTAAAATGACGCACGAGTCAAATTACTCAACGAAAATCCGCCGCACACGTGAGTAAAATGACGCATGAGTCAAATTACTCAACGAAAATCCGCCGCACACGTGAGTAAAATGACGCATGCATGCGTTAAATTACTCAACGAAAATTCGCCGCACACGTGAGTAAAATGACTCGTGCGTCATTTTACTTGAGTAAAATAACTCACGTGTGCACCGGGCTTAAAGGTAAACTTAAAGTCAATGCCGACAGTACTTACCAAAAGCAGTCCAGGCACGGTGAATTTCCACGAAAGTAGCATGAAAGTTCTGCCGATTACTGGTCTTCCAATCATGAATTCTACATCATCCAACAGTCGGTTAGCTCCTGAAAAGTCAGACAATGTTGCTACGTGTACAAAATCACATTTTATAACATTTTTATCGTTGCGCATTATCGCAACTGTCGCTGTGCCCAACTCGCTGCGTATAATGCATAAACGTAGATGGAGAAATCTAGCAGGTTAGAAACTAGAGAACATTAAAAAATCATTATTGGAAACGACAGCTACCATAGAACCAGGCGACTACAACAACCTCTCCCAGGGATATAACCATAACAGCAAATGCTGCGGTATACCAGTCCATGATCGTGAAGAGATACGACCCAGCCTGAAAATAAAAACATTCAGATTAACATGAGAATGTTGATATTTGGCACGTTATTGCATCAGACAGTGAGAACAGGTGTATTATAAGTGCATGTAGCCACAAAGACTATTTATCAGGTGGCACATATCACGTATACACATACATCACACACCACATATCACGTATACACATACATCACGCAGCCCATATCACGTATACACATACATCACGCAGCCCATATCACGTATACACATACATCACACACCACATATCACGTATACACATACACCACACAGCACATATCAGTCACGTACAGCTGCAGAATACGACATATCCGTGCGCATTTACCCGCGTTGTGAGAGGAACCGCCAGCACAAACATGACGACGCAAACACCCAACGTGATCCACACTTTGCTTTTCTGGAATTTGGAAGCGAAGTTGTCCCTCACCGCCGTGATGACCGTTTCTATCATCACAAACTATTGAATAGCAAAAACAAATTTTTAAGATAAGATGAAAAGATGATAAGCGTGCAAGAGTACGCACAAGAGAGTGTATTGGATTTGAGTATGTAGACAAAGCATGCCAGAGAGTAACTGTATACATTAGATTGACGCAATAAAACATGTACAACCTACAGTTCAACATTTTGCATTTGTTCACACCATTCAGCCACCTCATGTACCATACAGCATGCTTATAATACCACTGCATTCTACATTCTGTGTGTGCGTGCGTGTGCGTGCATGCGTGTGTGTGGCGTGTGGCGTATGGCGTGTGCGTGCATGCGTGAGTGTGCGTGCGTGTGCGTGTGTGTGCTCACACTGCTACACGTTGCAGTATTGTCACATTCGGTTGGTAAACAGATCATTATCCTCGTACATAATATATCGCGCGCAATCAATATTCTACCTGCGTGTCCAATCCAAGCATTAGAAGCATAAAGAAGAACATAACGGCCCATAGAGGAGAAATAGGTAGATGCGTGATAGCTTCTGGGTAGACCATGAACGCCAACCCGGGACCTGCAAACCAGCAATCATACCATATCTCACCAGTACTCATTAGACACATAATTGCACTTTTAATTCGCCAAGCACTGCAGCGCGACAGCTAGCCTACGTAAATACAACTAAATAATTGCCACTGCTGATAAATTATGGGTAATACACCCTCCCGGGCAGTTGCAAATTAGCAGGTCATATACAGTATGTAAAAGATCCTTAAAATCATTATGGGGATGGATAACCGAAACCAGTGCCGCAGAGTAATGGCGCTCATCTACTGGCTATACTGAACAGGCTGTTGCACCTGCAACTGATACCACTTCTGTTGTTGCATTTTTTTCATTGCTGCTACTTTGAGTCGGTGTAAATACTACTATAAAATTATCATTACTGATATCTAAATTAATTGTCACCGATTATTCTAACATAACAAGAAACCAACTATATTAGATAAGAACAATGACGACAAAACAGAAGATGAAACAAGGCAACCTCTACCTATCGAAAACCCCTCCCATCAACCATCCATTACTAATCCACTACCCCACACCATTCCATCAATCCTCATCTTATCTATATACCAACTTCACAAAGGCATGCGCAGTTGAACGAAAACCCACCAGCTGCGACGACATCTTTGACAGCGAGCTGAGCGACCTCCGCCATGTATCCAAGGACAGAGAAGACAACGAATCCGGCAAAGACACTGGTAGCACTGTTTATGATAGGTACCAGGTACGCTTCCCTGAAATCACATTGTAGGCAAGGTTTTTTTCCCTTATATTCTATATAGTGCAGTATTACCCATCACTTTTCATTGCCACAACATCGTCAGGATTTTTACAGTTCCATGGCATATTAGGAAATAGCCTTTAACGATCCCATTGTGGCACAAGAACAGCAAAATTCATTACTTTTTTTGAGATATCTGTAAGCGATCACAATCTACTAGATACAGTAACAAACGAATATTACGGCTGAGAAGGTCCATGTCCCCCAGGGTGCTGCCGGAACGTACACTGCTACTATCTAATATGCCGGACCGTACCTCGCCTACTCCACTAACGAGTCTAGGGAGTCGCCTACGCCTACTCCTAACCCTAACCATATCAGATAGTTACCAGGGTACGTTCCGGTATACCAGACCGTACCCAGGGTACGTTCCGGCAGTACCCTGTGGGACATAGACCCTATGAGTTGCACTAACGGTGTTATAATTCCAAGAATCCACAATGAGCAAAACCTGTTGCAGTTTCTGACTTGTTGGAAACATTGTGTGACACTTTGATACGGCAGACAAGCTCACAGGTAAACTTTTCCATGATTTATAACATTACATATCCAAACAAAAACGCTCACGTACCTCAGTAAGTTGGCATGGAAGCGATTATATGAAGACATTGTGATAATGCCCCCCCAGCCTGGTCCAAGTGAATAGAATATCTGGATAAATGCCATACCCCACACCTGAAAAATACCGGCACGTTACTAACATATAATCTCACTTACGAATCATTATAGCACAAGTAAACACTGTCGAGGTAGTGATGATATTAACCTACTCGAGTTAGCACATGACATATGTTAGGTAAACAACCTGATTACGCCCACATCGATAGCCAAAGCACTCGACGCCTGAACATTCTCCGCATGGAGGATAGCTATGCCCGGTGATCATCGCTGCATAATACAGTGTAATAACAGATGAATCACCACAGCACAGCTACGCACGTGTCTACCTACATACGCTGCATATTGAAGGCGCAGAAAATTGTCGTGGGACCCACAGGCACGGCACTTGTCTGACGCGTGACAACTACACGTGCGATCGGAACTCCTGCCAATAGTTTATACACACTGTCAACAAGCTATATATATATATAAGTGTGCCTACTTACAATGACAGGTGCGAGATGGATTTCAGTGCTGCAACGTTTACAAACTGAAATTTAATGGGAAGTTGATATATTTCTGAGAAAACTCTCCTTTGAGAGAATGTTTTCCTCATTGAACACAGGTACGCACATTACATCTATTAAAGGCCTCATTTTTCGCTGGAGTAAAAAACCTAGCTTAGCACTCTTTGTGAAGTTCAAGATGCCAATGTAATCGCTATGCTACTCGTGAAAAAAAAACATACCACGGAAAGTATATCATATTCAATATCTCCTATAAGTAATGCCATGCAAATAATTTCTCAACTGTAGCTGACACACTGGGCCTATCATACCATATCATTGAAAAATTATGGTCGCTGACACTCCTGCGTGGCCCTTTGACTCTAGGGAACAATTCGTTCAGTAATGATTGCTTTTCTTACGTGTTATGACTTTGTGTATTCTTACAATCTTATAAAGTGCAGACAAGTGACGGTTTTTTGAGTTAGGCAAATATTTTACTTGTTAAGGTTTGAAGCTTTTGACAGACACACGTTTAGGGTTAATGCACAACCTCTATATCTAACTAAGTGACACAATCAAAAAATATAATTTTATTATAAAGATACGGTAATCGTACAGAAAAAATGACAATAAAACTGTACGAATTGGATGTAAAACATTTCCATTCAAGATGTCATAACAAGTATACAATTCTGATATATATATACTATAAATTACTTTATTGTGACGGGACCAAAACTGCAACCAAACTCTACTTCCAATACAACACTAATACAATATATGGACACAAATGAGTGTATATTTACTTCTACCAATTGTACTTATAGGACACATGAGAAATTACAACTTAAACCAGTAGTAATTACTAATTAGGTACAAACCTTGAACTCGAGCAGTAGATCCCATTGTGGAACCAGGTAATACTTGATGCCATCAGCAGCACCTGGTAAAGTGGCACCTCTCACAAGTAGAATGGTGAGAATCACATAGGGGAACGTGGCAGTGAAATACACAACCTGAACGCACACAAACGGAATATATGATAAATTATCGATATTAAGAACTAACAGCAATGTTGGTCTCACGCGATTTACTTTTACATGTCAAAAAATATAATCCAATCTCAGGGCCATGGCCTCTAGGGGGAAGGGGGGCAAGGGGGCAGCCGCCTCTAGATTTTAAAACAAAATAAAAAATAAACTTAGGAAACAATTGCAAGTACCCAAGAATAAGTCTAATAAATAATGGAACAAAAATACGTTTACAAAAACAATTACAAATTACAAAAACACAACTATCCATTCAGGCTAACCCTATCCTACACGATTTATTTCTTGAAAATTCTGCCTACGACTCTGAATCTTCACAACTTTACTCACCCATTTCTAAAAACAATATAACACTTAGTAAGAAAATTAATCACCTTTCCGGTAGATTTGATGCCCTTACAGATGCACAGGAAAACTAATACATAGGCTACAAAGAGCGATAGCAAGAGCTTCCAGTGGATGCCACCGAACTCATGAAGTCCATCAGTGATCTCCAGTATGTAATTGCTGAAAATTACACAAAATATTAGCTCAAATGCTCGAGCAGTGCAACATCTCAGTATACATGATTAATTTAATGACAATAGAATTTTTTTTCAACTTTCTTCGTAATCACATTCCCTTTCTGTATATATAATCAAGTATAATACATACTTGCAGTTACCTGTTTTTTAAAGGGATACTGTCGATGATATATTTTCTTATGTTGTAATAATGTTGTTAGCAGAAACAACTATGCACAAACAGGCAGGCAACATCATTTTGCAATTTAGTATGCCCTGTATGGCAGCCCCTTTGTTGCATTTTTTCTTAGCATTCAAATATCCAGATTGGGGGCAATTTGCAGGACAAACGGATAGATTTCAGGTATTTTTCCAACCTATAGTTACAGGTCAAAAGAAAAGATTATTTTGTAAAGGAAAATAAGTTTTCAGTTCCTTCATAGGATAGCGGTTTTGCACGGGTAGCGTAACATGCTTTTTTGTACTAGAGCCTTTTTGTACTTGTTATACACCTGTTATTTCACTGCAGCATGAATAGGTACTAGCCACCACCTTTCCTGCTAAACTGCACATTTCTTTAGGCATGTGTATGACATGTACATCATATAACCAGCTGGGTTTTTTCATACTCAAAAGCTACTTAACGCTGTTGAAAACAAGCTGTCAATTTCATGCACATGAACCGACTGTGGGGAGCGTGTAGAAATGCCATGTCACCTGACTTGCTAGCCTATTATTGTTTGCACCATGTACACAAAATTATTTATCTTGTATAACCAAGTTTATAGACTATTGTAATTGCATATAGGCTGTGGAACAACATAGCAGAATTTAGATAGTGCCTAACACATCAGGCAAGCGGTATAACTACGAATGAAGAGCGGTTCCTAGCATTCAAATCCCCTGAGGGTTGTAATGCGCGCACCACCGGCTTTTGTCATGAACCCACCTAACCATAAAAGTATTGTGATAGATACGGTCAAGGACTAACCTAGTTCCCCAGCAAGCGCGTGATGGAAAATTACTCCTTTTCCTGTCTTGCGCGTTGGGGAATGCATTCTTGGCAATTACCTGCATGGATTTAGACCGGACGGTAAAAAGGTGTGGCCCGAGAAAATGCGGGAAGGCTACATATACAATGTACGCATCTCTCCAACGATAACTCTATACTCAAAACTAGCAACAGAGTATTGGTCTGCAGGTCACAAAGACAGTGCATGTAATTAATTTTGCATGACCTCATAGAATAACACACAGAGTTTCTGTGCCTCAATCAGAAATATCACATGAAATAACAGAGATATCACATTGGAAGCAATTTTTGATTGAATTTGAGGCTAAGAATGCTTAGGCAATTGTGCTGCAAAAATGTAAATTTACAATCATAAAATTTTCTGTGGATACGCCATGGATAACCAACTGTAATACCAAAAGTAATACCAAAAGTAGACCAACCGGTGAAACAATTAGAATCAACTCTGGGCGAATCTGAACGAGTCAACTTTAGAGTTTTTCGTCTGACAGGTGGGACTAAATGGACGCTCAAACAACCAGCATTCTGTCCTAACTTCAAATATTTCTCTTAATTAACCTAAGTATTATAAAAACTTTCTGTGTAGCTGATTAACTGGGGTTGGTTTTCGTCGCTTAGACGGAGCAGTATATTCACCCTACATTACAGTCACGAATGCATTTCATATCACACGAAAAAAACATTTTCCTCTTGACATCCTAGTGTTTCAACGTTTGAAGGAAACCCCTACCAAATTGCCTTAGCTTAAACTTTAAATATTTTAGTTTCAGACTACAAAAACACAACTCGATCATTCGATGTGACCACACTTACGGGGAATGCAAAGATGAATGACTGACGCATTTTTAAATTATGGTCATATGATTAGATATCTTTTTATGATATATAATCAATGATAATATTTAAAAAAAATTATAACATATGGTTATATATAAAAGGGTAACATGACAGAGCCAATGTAAAATAAATCATTAATACCATCTACAAATACAGATGCATGTATATATGATGTGCACTTTAGATTGAAGTGCATATATATCAGATGTAGATAATAGGGAAGGAGTGTGACTTCAATAAACAAGGGAAATTCGTCATTTACTAGCCTTAGAATACCTACGATTTACTGCGTGTAACTCAACCGACTTGAGTTCAATTCGTACACAGTACATTCGCCTAGCATCGTGCGAAATCGTTTCCTCGTATACACCCGCAATCCGGAAATACAGACTAAAACGTACGACACGATTCTGCATTCTGTTGCCAGCAAACCGAATGTATAAACTGCCTAACTTGAAACAAAAGGCAGCTAGGTCAAAGATTAGCTCGCCGAGTGTTGCGTCGATATCCAATCTCCCAGCGAGCCACACCGCATCGCCGAGGGCGCAAGAGTTGTTAGTAGCTGCCTTTTGTTTCAAGTTAGGCAGTTTATACATTCGGTTTGCTGGCAACAGAATGGAGAATCGTGTCGTACGTTTTAGTCTGTATCTCCGGATTGCGGGTGTATACGAGGAAACGATTTCGCACGATGCTAGGCGAATGTACTGTGTACGATTTGAGCTCAAGTTGGTTGAGTTACGCGTAGTAAATCGTAGGTATTCTAAGGCTAGTAAATGACGAATTTTCCTTGTTTATTGAAGTCACACTCCTTCCCTATTATCTACTTCTGATATATATCCATGAAAAATATTGAGCAGACAAGCAGAAGCGCAATCTTTACATTGTAAATGTAGATGTTTTTTCAGTGAAAAGTGTTATTGCTGCCTATTAAATATAGATTCGCGCAAATACACAGCATGCACAGTGGCAAATAGTATACTTGGGAAACGTATTAAAGCAGCAGTTACAGGACTAACTATAGTTCCTTATCTCACCAATGCATCACCCTGCGAAAATGGGTCCTTGAGTGCATTCTGATAATGTTATCAGTGATAGTATCACCAACGTCAACACCAGAGTTTCCGGGAGTATGCCCCGTGCATATGACCAAGAGCTAACAACACCTTGTGATAATAATACGTTGTACACTCTAGGTATTATTAGCTCTTGATATAACACATATATAACAACAATAAAGCAAGGCAAAGAGAGAGCATATAACTAGTGAGAAAAGAGTGAGAAAGTGAGGAAAAGACAAAGGGGAGAAAGGGGGAGGGAGGAATAGAGTGAGGGAGGGATGCAGAGAAGAAGAGAGAGGGAGATAGCGAGAGGAAGAGAGTGAGCGAGGGAAGGAGAGAGGGAGGGAGGGGAGGGAGAGAGAGATGGCAGGAGGGAGAGATACATAGCAAGGAGTAGGGAGAGGGGGAGGGAGGGAGAGCGAGAGGGAGAGAAGAAGAGAGAGATAGAGAGAGGAAGCGAGTGAGGGAGGGAAGGAGAGAGGGAGGGAGGGGAGGGAGGGAGGGAGAGATGGCAGGAGGGAGAGATACATAGCAAGGAGTAGGGAGTGAGGTAAGGAGGCAAGCAGGACACAGAAAAAGGGGCAACTGAAAACAGCTGGCGCACAAATCCTTACAACCTTTTCAATCAATCGATTACCCTAATCAATCACTGTAATCAATAACATTAAAAAGAACACATTGATACTCACTACCAGAACTCTTCACTCGGGGTTGTCGTCTTGCCAACGACACCACTGGCATTGACGGCGGTGGCGGCGGCGGCGGCGGCTTGCCCCGTCAAGAGATCGGCTAGGCGCGAGTTATTCCCGAAGGAGGAGTTAGAGGAAAGGCTGGGACCGAGGAAGACCTCGAGGCCGCGCTGCAGGCACTCCGGCGTGTTCCACTCGTTTGTGCACGTCTCCCACGGCAGCTTCTTCGTGAAGGACATGACGAGGTAGAAGAGGATGTAGGCGATGAGGAGGTTGTAGTAGATGCAGCAGATCGCCGTCAATATCACCGTCCCGAAGCCAGCACCTGCGCGCGAGACCGATTCAAGAAGATGAGATTCACGCACGCGCGCGCGCGCGCACGCACACACACACATACACGCACACACACACACACACATGACATACATTATAGGTCCATCACTTTTATAATGACTTTAAATCAACGTTTTTATTCCTTGAAACCCGTCTCTGTACCACACACGAACAAATTAAATCCCCAATCTGCTAAGATATCCACAGACAGCTAGTACACCCCTAGAGTGTAATAGTAATCGGACAAAAAAGTCACTTTGAAATGTTTTAAAATAAAGAGTTTTTTTCGTAATCAAATATTTTTTTGCTAATAATAAAATATAAATGCATTACTTGAAGGCTCAAAGCTTCTTCTATTCTGAACAAGGGATTTAGCATCAAGACTACACAAAGTAATTTTCTACCTTCATAGTAAGAGCATTTTTTTGATTACCATTAAAGGAAACACTACAAAAAAGTGGTACAAGAAATTGGTCTTTGCAATAGGAATAAAGACATGATGAAAACCCACGAGACAACACCTATTCTAACCTAGGCTGGCTAAACCCTGGCTAGCACCCTCCTGAACTAGTAAACTACTCTCACACTCACAGACAGCTATCATGGTCCTAAGATGCTATAGTACTCAGACAAACTTCTCGTACCCTCCAATACTGCTCTAAACGGCAACTATATACTGCTCTAAACACCTTCAAATGGCTCTAGTATGGCTATAGCATAGTAAACACGAAGAACCCGTCTCGACGTTTTGATCACAGATCTGCGCATACACACATTTGCTCTTATTGGTGTCTTATCAGTTTGTAAAAGCTGACCGGTATTAGAAATTGCGGCAGTCAGTCTTATCAGATCGACCGTCGTCATATGACTCCTAAAAGGAAAGACAACAACCTGATCTTACTGGTCTAATCCAGTCACATTTACAAAGAACCGAACAACTACAGATTACCAGACTGGTAGCTTTTATCTAGAAGTCAATACGTTACCGAATGCACTTGTAACATACTTGTTTTAGTGTTTTACTGATAACTAGTGTTGTCAATCGGTTGTAATTTCGTAAACGATCATCGGTTGGACCCAAGTAACTGATGATCGATTACAATCGGTTACTCGGGGTGTTGAATGCCTGCGTGTGCGTAACGTCGTGTGCATGTATGTGCTTGTTTACTTTAGCCCTGTTTACTGTTTGTTTTGCACTGTTGACTACTGTGTGTATAATACATGTATGTTAACAAAGGATAACTTGTATAGTAGTGTTCTGGTGTTGTTCATTGCAATATGTGTCGAACAATTTACTCTCAGACATTTCTTGTTCAAGTTTGACATTTATTTCGATGAAATCGATTATGGATTTTGATAACCAAGTGCTTGAATCGAGCCACTGTTCAACCGATGATCGAGTATAATCGATGATCGTGACATCACTAAGCGCTTGGTTCGAGCCACTGTTCAACCGATGATCGAGTATAATCGATGATCGTGACATCACTACTGATAACCAATAGAAACTAAAAAGTAAGAGTGAAAAAAGAAAACGAAAAGTAAGTCTGAAAGAAACGTTTCGACATTTTTGTGTGAGTATTATACATTTTTAAACATGGCAGTCAATGCCGTTTCCTGTGTTCCAATGCTATATTATATCACAATCTAACACACATGACCAAGTAATGCCACATGACACATGAAAGCAGAAGCCACAGTTAGAGAGGAAAAAATGCCGCTATTGTTACTCACGCAATACTGCTTAGTATTACGTACATGAAATAACATATTGTGGAACCCCGTTATAACACAACGTAACTGACAACAAAACATAGCAGAGTATTTAAAAGTTTGAATTTACTGTTAATAAGATGAAAAGTTTGTGAATAATACAATTTTTTTATGCTATCGTCACCATGTTCTGACCAAGATACATGCACATGAGATATAATATTGTTTTAATGTAATTATAAAAAGACAAACAACTCATATGTACTCATGGTATTGGAAGAACGTGGATCATGGCGGGCTTTTATTAAAAGTGTATTGTACTTGATAAATAAATGTGAACCAAGCGGAAAAGCGCAAAAGAAAAAACAAAAGCACCACACAACCATACATTTGTATAAAAATAAACGTAAAGAAGAGGAAAAACCAGCACCAAGTGATGACCGCATTACATCTAAATTATTGCATGAACTAATAATAATAAGGCCAAACAAAAAAATAGGTGTGTTTCCTATTGCATCGAAAACAAAAGTAGGGTAGGTATAGGTACGGATTTTTTATTTTTAATTTTTTTTTATTTTTTATTCTACGGTTTCTAATATCCCTCTGATGCATGCTATAAAGTGGTGTATAGGTAGGGATAAGTTAGTAAGCAAGTCCAGAACGTGTTTGTAGTAAAAAATCTCGTTTTGTCTGTCAGATTTCAAATGAAAAAAAAGTTTAGGGTCGGCCCTAATAATCTAGGGACGGTCGGTCGACCGGAAACACCTATTTTTTTGTTTGGCCTAATAATAATATCAAAGTAATATCTATGTTATTCAAGGGCATGTTATACAATTATATCGGCAGGGTTAGAAATTAACTTTTAAACACGGGAGTCCAACGGACTCCCTACCCTCAAAATGAGGGAGTCAATGTGTCTGAGGTTCAAAATTAAAGATATTAACAATAAGACATACATGTGCTTATTTTTAAGATTCATGCGGTCTGCCAAAATCTCTTTGGACATTTGCTGAAAAAATCTGGTAATTCCACGAGGCCGTGCTCCGGAACGAACTAGTTAGTATGGCAGAATTTTCAGGGAGTCACACGGACTCCTGCGTATGTCATATCAGGGAGTCCGACAGTAAATCAGGGAGTATTTGACTCCGGACTACCGTTAATTTCGCACCCTGTAGCGGAGTTCTACAATACAATGCTAGATTGACTTTTGCAAGTATTTAAGAATAATTGGACTTAATTCTCCCTGTAGATCATCAAGTTTACAAGCATATCCTTACTAGAACTAACAACAAATTTATATTGTTGTGGAAAATGTCCAAGATTGTCTATACATACACAGAAACATGCACATGCACACACATATTCGTTTTTTGACAACGGTCAGTATTTGCCAATTTTGGAAACATGTGAGCTAGAATGTTCATCGAGCTGAATCAATACATACAAGTTAATGTAAATTAATGAAACCCATTGTAATGACATCTAGATTTTAATATATATAATACGCAGGGTGCGAAATTAACGGGAGTCCGGAGTCAAATTATTTGACATATATACAGGAGTCCGTGTGAATTTGGCAGACATGCAACTGCATGAATCTTAAAAATAAGCACATGTATGCATTATTGTTAAAATATCTTTAATTTTGAACCTCAGACTGCAGACTCCCTCATTTTGCTGCGGACTCCCTCTTTTTGAGGGTAGGGATTCCGTTGGACTCCCTTGTTCAAAAGTTAATTTCTACCCCTGTATACGTATCATTGCATGCCAACACTTACCTAGAAATATTGGACTAATATTCCATACGGCAATTGCACCGCTGCTTGAAAATTGGCCCATTGCCACCTCCATGAAAAACAACGGCAGTCCACAAGTGAAGAGTGCAAACATGTAGGGGATGAGGAAGGCGCCTTCAGAAAAACGTATCAATTAGTATATGACATTCTCTACTAAACATTTATCAATACAAACCAATACGATCCTAAATATCATCACATGATTTTCCAGTATTTTCTTTCCATGCTGAATATGGGATTAAAGTTAGCGCAGCAGTAAGGCAATAGCATATTAGACAGCAGAACGGAACATTGTTCTTATACCACTGGACTATTTATGGTAACCAGCTCATAACTCATTGAAAACATTAGACTATGTAGAATTAGTAACCATGGTGTGTGGTCATCCCCTTTTACTATTTATATTATATAGCAAGTCTAATACCATGGTACAGCATTTATAATACATAGAGCCCTGAAGAGATAAGCTGTCACATACCTCCTCCATTCGTGAAGCAAATATAAGGAAAGCGCCAGACGTTTCCAATGCCAACAGCATAGCCAATACAGCTCAGCAAGAAATCCAGGTCGCCCGACCAGTTACCACGAGCTTTATTCTCATCACTACCACCCGACGATGATGTTGAGATCTTCCGGCCTATCTCCGGCCCATTTTCTTTTTTGTATTCCATTTCAAATTATGGGAATTCTGCAAATATATATGTATATAACAATTATATATATATATATATAGAGAGAGAGAGAGAGAGAGAGAGAGAGAGAAAAGTAAAAACACACAAACACCCATGTAGATATGAAAATAAATGTAGAAAAAATAGGATAGGGTGTTAAATTTTAATCTGCAAGCTTTCGAGAATTATCTTCTCTTCATCCGGCTCTAAAATGACAACAGAATGGTAAATATAAAATGATTTTGTTGTCATTTTATAGCCTGATACAGAGAGATAATTCTCGAAAGCTTACCGATTAAAATTTCACACCCTATTCTTTTTTTTTCTTTATTTATTATATATATATATGATGATTCATGATACATTCACAGCAATAGCAACTACTACAAAAACTATCTTAGTTCCTTTTCTCCTCATGGAGAATAGGGCTGTAATATATGTTTTATAGATAGGGTTATTGGCCCTATGCCCAACTACAAAAACTACTACAACAGAACAACAACAAAAACAAAATCAACCCACCTGATACATCTGGAAGTGAAATTATACGCACACAGGTATTTTAGGTCATTGTCAATGACGTGATACTATAGGTGACGCATTTAGTCTTGGAATAAATACCACACAATAATAGCAAACACACAACATAAACATACATTACTAATAAATAGGTTTTATCTGTACGTAAACACTGGCTAACTGGTTATCCGCAGATTATTGGTACAAATACACTTTATCTACGTATTTATCCCAAATGCTATAGACTGGCATCTCTCATGAACATGAGACACTGCTACTACCACAACCAGCTAAGTACTATTGCCAGCCTTACTACCACCACATGTTCCAAAATTACTCTTACTACAGCACAGTACAAGATGATACGCTGGTGTGTAAACTGCACAAAAGCTGTGATTTTGGCAAAACAGGCATTTGCTAACACATATTTTTGTTAGTCACATACGATCACTGGACAGCTACACATTTCATATGTCAGAAGAAAGGAGTGTCCAAGCTTCCCTTCTCTTGAATAGAGCAATGAAAATAGAAAAAATGTCCATTGATCCATCATTGATCAATTACTGAAAAAGCAGATATATGCCCCAGATTATGAGGGGGGTACAGGGGGTTGTCTTCCTCCCGCCTCCCTCCCCCTCTCCTGCCACCTCAATCCCCATCTCCTCCTATCTCCCTCCCTCAACACCTCCAGGATCCTTTATATTTTGCATTTTCTTTTTTGAATGTCACTTAGTTTCTCTGACAGTTTGCGTAATAAATGTATTAATCCTGTACAATGTATTTTCTCATGTATTTATTTCTCGTGCTATGGATTTCTTTTATTTTTCTCTACTTAGTAGTAGTACTCTCACTCTCTCTCTCTCTCTTTCATGCGTACAACATAGTATAATAGTTTGTTTTGGATGAAAATCCTCCCTACTCCCGCTCCCCTCCCCCTGTTCTCCCATCTCCCGTCCCCCTTCTCCCGTACCCCCACCCCCCTGTACCCCCTCGAAGACCCCTGTAACGCAATTCTGGACTCTGGAATAGTAGGCCTATATCAAGATTATGGCAAGTTTCACCTTCATTATGATTGCATAACCAGCAACCCTTTTTCTCCTAGTATCATTACAAAAATACCTTTCTCTCAAGTATCAAACAGGGATGATAAAACTATACTGTTAAGATATAAGTAGAAAAGAAACGTACTTAATTCCTATATCCTCCAGATTCCTCCTACCGAAAAAGACAGTGCAAAAGAGTATCACTCACTATCTAGCTATACAGTAGCTCTAATACTATAGCCCGCGCACTGTTGCCGCAGGCCTGCGGCAACTGTGCGCGGGCTATAGTACTAGAGCTAGCTATACAGACACTGCAACTCTCCCGTTTTGGGCGGGAGATCTCCCGTTTTGGGGCCATTATCCCAAAATCTCCCATTCTCCAGCTTAAGCTGCATTTTCTCCCCCCCCCCAGAAGTGTAATAACTATTTAAAAAATAATAATTTGATCGAGGAAGTATACAACCTAGAACACACTTCAGTTTGAACAAAAAGAATAAAGTGACAGAATTAAGGTCCGCAATATCTACAGATGCTATTTCACTTTGTTTCTTTAATAAAATGAAGCAAACAAATGTGTAAAAAATAGCTTGTTTCAATACTAAAACAAGTGCCGCAGTGCGACAGGGCTCATCTGGTGTCTGATGTTCTGCTGATAAATTCATTTGTGCATAGCAAGACGTCTTATACATAAGTCTTCTTTATTATTGTTTGACTTTCGTAGCCAAAAAAATTTTGGAACAAATATATCAGCTACACTTTCGCACCCATCTAATCTCTATGCATTGCAGACACATGTGCATTGCAGGTTGGCAGGCAACAATTATGATTAGAAGCGTGCCAGCCATGGGCTGCCCCGTTTTTTTGCCTACCCACGCGAGCATTCACTGATTCAGACTTCAGGGTGCTATAGACAGACTGCTTTAGAAAATAATGATTTAAAGAGCGTAAACCTTGCTCAACAAACATTGCCTTTGCAATTAAACTGTGCAACTGTAGCCTCACATTCACACAGGTATGGGCTCTAATAATGGCAAAAGCAGTACAGTCCTTTGTTAACAGTCAACAAATCAATGTTCAACCCTCCTCTTGAGTCAAAAGTTTATCCGACACTTACTCTTCGCATGTCAGCGAAAAGTACATTTCATGGTCCTTTCAATCAAAGATCGTAGAGTGCATAAGATAAACCACTCATGCGAAATCACGTGCAATGACGTGTAGTACGCAATGGAGCGCCACGTCCGCCATTTTAGGAAGCAAAACCCGCTCCGCGTCTATTTGATACATAGAAATAATATGGATAATCATGGTTAATATATATATATTATAATATAATGTAACAGATAATATTTTTATGCCAATAGCTGTATCAAATCACTCATTCAAGTGTACAAAAATCTAACAACGATTCACAATCGGATGTTGCTATGTAGTATGTACACAGTGCAGTGGTGTAGTGTCAGACAGTGGTACAGTGCACAGGCACTTCATTTGACCGTCTCAAACAAATAATGGTAATTAAACACTAAATGTATCTACTATCAAAGTATTAATGTTTCTCTACTCTATTTCGCCTATTATTGTCGATAACTTGCTGTAAATGCCGTTTAAATGCTCATCTGCAACACACAAGTAGTGAAGTACACCGCACGTACGCCCTGCCCTGTGCACAAACAACACTGCCACTGGTACTACATGTATCAACAAAGATTGCACAACTCTTTCACGATGGATTTCGACAAAAAGAATGTTTCTCACCTTTCCGTATTCTTGGAGAACCTGAAGAAAGACAGGTCGAGCTTACACTGACAATTCGAGCAATTTACAGCAGAACAGTAAGCTGAGCTGACAGCACACAGCAGACAGTTGCACAGTAGCAGATACAGCCAGCATCGGGAACTTCGTGTGAACTTGCTTCCTAAAAGGCGGTTGTGGCGACCCATGACCTACTACGCTATGATTGGAGAGTGGTTTATCTTGTGCCTACGGCACTCTACGATCTTTTGCTTTCAATAAAGCCATAAAAATGCTAAGGTCACCGCTGAACAAAAAATGTTTTTCAATCGCTCTGTCAGACATGTCCTCAGAAAATGTATTCAAAACTCCCTGTGCGCCCAATTGACCTTGACCTGTGACCTCAATTTCGGCACTAGTGATGGCTTATCCTACCATGATGCTATTACACCGACTGTCTCGAGCCTAGGTCGAGCCGTTTAGATTTGTGCCACAATTTTGCATTTCCTCCCTAACCTTAAGTTAAGCGAGGGAATGTTCCCCCTTCTTTTACACCTCTTGACTTTAACCTTTGACCCCAGCTTCGACATCCCAACTCGTTTTCGGATTACTCCCCCACGTCCCAAATATCGTGACCGTTACGGTCGAGCGCGTTAGATTTGCTGCCCAAACTGTTGACGCACGGGACGCACGCACGCTCATGCAATTCAACAAGCTGCATCTGACTATGTCAGATGAGCTAAAAACCATTAAAATCCAGGAGCTTACGGTGGCGCTGCCCCCTGGACCCCTGCCCTCTAAGGTGGGCCCATGGACCCTACCCGTAATGGGCGAGCGGCGCAATCCGAGCGCTCAGAGTGTGGTCTCCAGTTTGCCAAGGGGTCCAGGCTGGAGAATCTCCAGTTTAGGTGATGCTAAGTTAGGGTTGGAGTCTCTGGCTATATCAGATATATGGTATTGGTAATTTTGCTGACACCGCGTACCGGTACGTCATGTACAAGTTCATGTTCGTGAGCTGCAGGTCATGTTTCACTTATTTTCCCAGATAAGTGTATGTATTAAATGTGGATTATGCTAGCCGCGGAAACTCTAGTTTGTAAAGTTCTGTACGCGTGTTTTGGACAGGTCTATAAAACTAAAGTAAAGTCTAAACAACCGGCACGAAACTCGAGTACCGAGTTCTCAAATATTCAACATATAACTACTTTTAATCGTTTCAATCACAAGTAACCGCGTACACCCAACAGCACACTCTCATACGTAATACATCAAAATGTGTACAAAAACGCCACATCTCGCCTTTTAAAACATCAGAAGTAGATAATAGGGTTCTGAAAACATGTATAGCAACTCGCCAAAACAAAAGACTAGGTATGCATGGTCGTAGAAAAATGTAAAAAATGTTGCGAGGAGCGCTATGTACGACTACGACTACGTGTCATCGCATCAGTCAATTACATTTTAGTCAAATTCCAATATAGTACTTACTCCGTGAACGTTTCCTTTCTCCCAGCACAGTCACTCTGTACTAAAGAGGTTATCCAATGTGCAGAATTCGGTTAAAGTGCGTAAATTTATTACATTTAAACAAAAACGTCGCCGCACCGAAAGACGCGCGTGTACGCAGATATAAACCGGTCATGCAACAGGACGACTACGAAAATCGCACAGAAACAGGCATCCGCGGATTACGCGCGAGTGCCACGGATATAAAGGAGGCATGCAACAGTAAGCCTCCGCAATTTGCACTATTTTGTCTCTAGAAAAGGCCTTTTTTGGATTTTTTTGCTGAAATTCGACACTAGAGTGCAATAATTTGCATTATGCACGCAAGTTAGATGCCTCGTAGACGCCTAGAAAGCATTAGAAGTAAAATTGGTTTTGTCGTATATTTGTGACATTCCGTCAAGTAGCGT
>NW_014577706.1:173130-177267 GCF_000485595.1 Priapulus caudatus
TGCGCACTGTAACTGCGCACATCCACAACGCACGCTGTCAAGCTGCCCCGCACCATATGCCCGCACGCAGTTTAATGACGTTTATCGTCCCCCCCATTTCCGATTGGCGCCTAACCGGAAAACAGGGCGTGGCAATACGTGGCTCATCCATTTAAGTGGTGACAACGTAGAGCGTCTCATAAGGCAGCAGGCCTGAATAAGCATCGAACAGAAATTAATTAAAAATACTCACACTGTAATTACTTTGCATACACAACATCATTTTATTCATGTTAAATGACTATACTACAGATTCATGCTCTATGCTCCGTTCGTAACTTTTACCAGTCTATGATGCGAATTCTGCAAAGTAGTCTTCATCACAAAAATGACCAACCGGTCACTGGCTGCTAGGTGTGTGTTGTGTGTGTGTGTGTGTGTGTGTGTGTGTGTGTGTGTGTGTGTGTGTGTGTGTGTGTGTGTGTGTGTGTGTGTGTGTGTGTGCGAGCGTGCGTGCGTGCGTGCGTGCTAGACGTTTAAATATTCTTCACAGGTCAGCATTTCCTTGTCAGCTCGTTGCACTCAGGTAATTTTCTGCCAACGCTTGCATGCTTACATAAACCTTGTAACAATACAGCATACGTACAATAATTCTTACAAAAACATTTACCTTAACAAACGTTAGTCAATTCCGGGGAAAAACTTCACGCTGTCGGCGCCAGGTAAAATGCGTACCGCACAAACACACGGAAGCACTCACACGCAGACGCACGCGCGCATACGTACGCACACACGCCAACGCATGGGCACCCGCACACGTACGCACGCACTCCAACGCATAGGCACCCGCACGCACACTCGCACACATACACACACACCACAGACACTGCCCCATGTGCCCCCACGGCTATAGCTACGCCCCCGACCCTGTAAATAGATAGATAGATAGATAGATAGATAGATAGATAGATAGATGGATAGATAGATAGATATATCTATATCTATCTATCTATCCATCTATCTATCTATCTATCCATTCATCTATCTATCTATCTATCTATCCATCTATCTATCTATCTATCTATCCATCCATCCATCAATCCATCCGACCGACTATCCGTCCGTCCGTCTGTCCGTCCGATAGTCTGTCCGTCCGTCCGTCCGACCGTCCATCCATCCATCCATCCACCCATCTACCCATTCATCTATCCATTCATGCATCCATCCACCCGTCCGTCCGTCCATCTATCCGTCCGTCCGTCCATCCATCCACCCATCCATCCATCCAATCCATTCATTCATCCATCTGTCCGTCCGTCCGTCCATCCGTCCGTCCATCCATCCATCCGTCCATCCTTCTGTCCGTCCATCCATCCATCCGTCCGTCCATCCATCCATCCGTCCATCCATCCGTCCGTCCATCCATCCATCCGTCCGCCCGTCCATCCATTCATCCGTCCGCCCATCCATCCGTCCGTCCATCCATCCGTCCATCTATCCGTCCACAAAGAGAATTTCTGAATTCCAAGACGACGATATGTAAATAAATATATATATATAATCAATTAATTCATAATTTTTTAATTAAATAATTAATATCTCAATAAAGTTACGCATATCCACACAAGTGCACGCACACATGCACTTGAAGCGTTTCAATGAAATATAATGCTAAATAAATACGAAATCTATTTACTACCAAATTCTTAATGTTTGTATACTCTCTTTCACCTATTATTGCCGACAGTTTCCTGTAAATTCCGTCCAAATCCCTTATGCAACATACGCTGGCGGCCGCCATTCCTCACGCGACTGCACTGTGCACACTGACACGTATATATATAGTGTCACTATATATATGATGTCACTATGATTATATACGTGTCAGTGTGCACAGTGCACTGCCGTGTGAGGAGTGGCGGCCGCCAGCGTATGTTGCACATAGAATTTGGACGGAATTTACAGGAAACTGTCGGCAATATAATAGGTGAAAGAGAGTATAGATCCATTAAGAATTTGGTAGTTAATAGATTTCGTATTTATTTAGCATTATATTTTATTGAAACGCTTCAAGTGCCTGTGTGCACGCATACACACATACACACAAACACACGCACGAACACGCACGTACATGCACCGACCATGGTCGTGCTTATCACAAAACACCTGTGACGGTAGAGGGCAACTCTCTACGTGCTAAAAACATCTCTCTCTCTCTCTCTCTCTCTCTTGCGTGCGGCGCGGCTTGCGCGTGAGTGTGAGCGGGCGAGGCGAAGAGAGAGAGATAGAGATCGAGAGAGAGATGTAGAGGAGAAAGAGAGGAGAGAGAGAAAGATAGAGAGGAGAAAGAGAGGAGAGAAAGAGAGAGAGAGAGAGATGAGAGAGGAGTAAGAGAGAGAGATGAGAGACGAGNATATATATCAATTGCTATGGTCCTACCGCAGTCTAGCGAATACGCATACTAGACACTACACCTGATTATATAAATTGTATGGTGGCGCCGCCAAGCGAAAATAGCGTTACATTGGAAAGCCAAACTATGATAACTAATTTTTCCATTAAAACATCTGTGTTGTTAATTCTAATATTGCGAATTATGTTTCAAATTAAATACGTAACTATAGAAAAGAAAATTTACGTTCTTAAGTAGACTTTGTCTCAGTGAACGACCAAATAGAATGTTCTTACATGCCAAATTTATGTACTTGATTAATTTAGTCAGAGTTTTATTTTTCTACAAACGAAAAAAAATAAAATAAAATAAAGCGAATATAATTTCCACATTTCTACTTAATTTCCAAGATTTATATGTGTTTGTAAGAAGCTTCAGAAATTTATGCAGAGTTGAAGACGTAGTGTTTCAGCATTTGTAATATGCGTCTTAATTAGCAGCACATGTAATTATTGGGATTTTCATCATTCACGCACACATACACGCACCCACACAACGCACACACACACGCACACGCACCACACACACACGCAACGCACACACACACACACACACACACACACACACACACACACACACACACACGCGACCGACACACACACACACACACACACACACACACACACTACTNACACACACACACACACACACACACACACACACACACACACACACACACACACACACACACACACACACACACACACACACACACACACACACACACACACACACACACACACACACACACACACACACACACACAGTCTAGCTAACTTGGTTATAATTTGGCAAACGTAGTTAAGTGCAATATTATTTATAGCATGCAAAAACTAAACATGATCTGTGCTTGAGAAACCTAAAAATTGCAAAAATAATAAAAGGAAAATTCAGCATAGTGATGATACATGAATATGAGGCATGCCATTTGTATCAGGGTATGGACCCAATTTCCAAGAATAAATTTCCACTGTATCTCCTCAACATCCTCTTCTTACTCTGAACTCGTCTTCCTCTTCCTCTATCACCTGCTCTTCCACTTTGATTCTGCTATTTACAATCAGTCTCCTCCGTATTCTTAACATTCGTTATACTTTTATAATAATTTCAGCACCCAGTTCAAGCACAATAAGCTGAGGTCCCGAGGTCGGAACTCATGCAAAAGTGGCCCGCACGTTGAGGAGAAGAATGGGGGTAGCACAGTATATTGTGCTGTGGCGTCCGTTAGCTACGAGGTGTGATTAAGCGGATAAGAACTGGAGATTGACATGGCAAGCGGTCTTATGTACGTAACAGATCAATAAATTTGCTTAGTCTGTGAAATCAATCAAAATACACACTGACTCTTACATGCACAAGCTTCTGGAAACGCTGAAGCGTGCGTATATGAGGCTAAGAAGGACTTAACGGAGATAGCGTGTTTGAAGGGTTTACTATACGACAGAAACACACCTGTCTAAAGACAGACACGTACTCTATTTCGGAGCAATTACGGTATATGTGGCACAATCTGCACTACCAGTCAAAGTAGTCGGAGAAAAACCATCTAATAGAAGGAAGAAGAATGTGTGTGTGTGTGTGTGTGTGTGTGTGTGTGTGTGTGTGTGTGTGTGTGTGTGTGTGTGTGTGTGTGTGTGTGTGTGTGTGTGTGTGTGTGTGTGTGTGTGTGTGTGTGTGTGTGTGTGTGTGTGTGTGTGTGTGTGTGT
>NW_014577707.1:0-8212 GCF_000485595.1 Priapulus caudatus
AGTTGCACTTCCCCGGGGCGGTGACCTCGTGACAATGGTCGACGGTTGTCGGAATTTTCTCAGCAGCAAAGAAGATGCTCGTATAGCGAACAGCGGTCAATATAGGTGAGAACGACGCTCTTTTTTTATGCAACTATTCACAAGAATGGAAACTGCATAGAGGTGATAATTTGTCTCATTATTAGACGTCTTATGATTGCACGTAAAACAATCACAAAATTTTGTGCTGTTATAGGCTATACAGTAAATAACAGCAACGGCGACTGGCTTACTCTCCTGCTAACGCTGGTGGTCTCATGGTCATTCTATTGCAGCCAAGACTCTCACTACACCAAGATCGCGGTTGAGAGCTTATCTACACAAGCTAGGCGAGTTCGCGTTTTTTTTGGGGCTCTGTGCAAAGGCACTGACTGTTGGAACCTTCTCGGCGAAACAGTTGGACGATGACGCCTCGACTAAGAGAGCACCCGTGTATGAATGAACCACGCGTTAAGTCGTCTTCGTTGCCTAACTAGAGAGAAGGCTTTTACTTGCACGAAATCTGAATGCTATATGGTTATTTGACTTAACTATATGCGCATTTTCGATTGGTATTATGTTGTTTATGTTGCGGATATATACGATCACCTGTCACGAAGAATTGCCATGTGTTGTACGGATTGAATTTATCGTTTTGTGGTCAACAAATTTATTATGTGGAAAGAAACAACGTCAAAGGCGAACAAATGCATAGTTTATGACTTTACATAAGCTATGCATTTTTGGTAACTAACACCTGAAATGAATTATGTAAATTGTAATTATTTACATGTTGTGCGGTAGCGAATGCATAGAGAGATGAAAGCTTCTATACGTATATATATATATATATATATATATATTATATATAATCGCATGTGTCACAGTGTTTCCATGAGCAGCTGCAGCCAACTCTGCGCAACATTGAGCAGCAACTGTCACACTTCACACAACGGATTGCTGAGTCTCCGTCTACGTGAAGCACAGACAGGTATAACAACAACCATGTATCGCCGTGTTGTATTACAGGTATAACAACAACCATGTATCGCGTGTTGTATTACATTGGAACTACATCAATATAGTCGACATGTATTATCATGAACCTATCGATTCGATACATTTTTAATGCTATTGCGTTTGTATAATCTTATTTTTGGTGTCGCCTAGCCGGAGCTTGTTCGACTGTTCGCGTCGTAGGAAGCTCTTTGTCGTAGCTTCTGCGACGTAGCAGCTCTTGCGAGTAGAGTTCTGCGACTTAGCGAGCTTTTGCGACGTAGCGGCAGCGCGAGTAATTATACGTAACGTATTTTGCGGCTGTTGAGCAAAGTGGAAACGTATCGTAATTTTCTAATTTTCGTTTTCTAAAACTTCGTTGGTTGGTTACGTGTCGTGTTGTAGTTTGTGAGACAAGTATCGACACTGCACACATTCATGCCAGTTAAGGGATCTGTTGTCCATAAAAAGGGTAGAAGCATACAGTCGCATCAAGCAACTTCGATCAACTGCTACAGGAAAAAGCTGATGCGGATTGAGGAAGCAACCAGACGCTTAATACGTCATATTATGACTTCAGTAGACATTCGTTGAGCTCTATCGATTCATCGAATTGATTGCATCCTCATTTCTTGAGAACGTTCCTAGCATTGCTTTGAGTTTTGTAGATTTTTATTATTAGAATTTTATTCTTTATAGCTTCGCTTTATTTTTGCTACGTTATACTTAATTGATTGCTATGACTGAGCATAGCAAGAGCACAGAAAGGTGTTGAATCTCCGTGATATATTAAGATGCGGTTGAATAAATTTAATGGAGCTTGCGATTGCCGGAGAATTGAATCGCTGAACTCAGACGGGTCATTAGTATTTGCAATACTATATGTAACCGCCGATTTAACGCCAATTCGGATTATAACGCGCGAGGTCGAGGGGTGGGTATATCTTTTGTGGACCATGGGCGTTAATCCGGGGGGGGATGGGGGGGATATGCTCCCCCCGCGTTGAACGGGAGGGGGGGATGGCTGTACAAATATCCCCCTGAGTTCAAAAAAATCCTCCTCCGTGCCTCAATTGAAAGTTCAGCTAATTAGTGATAATTGGAGACAATGGGCAGACGAAATCATTTCAGTGTACTGAGGGCGTGTACAGGGGCGGAGGGGTCCATAGGGTCGGACCCCCTCCCTGCTCGGCGGAAAGCATCTGAAGGGCGTCTAATTCAAAACATTCGGGAGGGCCCCCAGACCACCCTTTCGCGTGATCACCCCCCACCACTACTCGTCGGACGGATTACGTCTGCGTGACCTTCTTTTCTCTTATATTAACCACGGTATAATATGCCGATTATTTGCAGTGCGACCCCGCTTTTCGCGTCATATTTTATCATGGACCCACCATCGGCGTTAAACGGCGCTACACTGTATTGACGACTCCTGTATTCTATAAATGTATAGGTTCTCATTGACGTGCACTGGTCGGGGAACGAAAGGGATGTAAATATCGATTAGATTCGACTTTTACTTATTCAGAATGTTCTTTCTTTATTCTTTCTATGTCTTAGGTGACTGAAGAAGCCTGACTGAAGGAACTTAAGCCAGCGCTTTCTAATTATGATGAGATTTATGGCACTAAAAGTTATAATTGTAATTATTGGCCAAATCTATTATATATTAACCATTTGTGCTGTAAGCTATTACGCCACACATGTAATTATCTATATTTTCTGATGCATATTTAATTAAAAAGGAGACTTAATTGCATGAAAATAGACAAGATTGATTTGTTATGTTTCAAGTGACTAAACATTACTTCATATAACTCGCTGAACCGGGTAGAAAATTGCATTCAAAACATTATCACACACGATATTATTCCCACTACACTTTTGCAACGTGAAATAAAGTAATAAAATTTAATTTATTAACATGAACAGTTAACTATGACTCGTAGCTAGGATAACCATAATCAAATTTAATTATTAACATGAACAGTTAACTATGACTCGTAGCTAGGATAACCATAATCAAATTGCAGTTATAGACATGCCAGCTATAAAACCCGCGACTTTGCTGCTGTCACTGCATTACTGTATACGCCGTCTCAGCCAGATGAAGATGTGTCATCGTAAGGTCGTTCTTGCTGGCAGGAAATCTTTCTCTGCTTCAGCAGAACTTTAGGTAAACGAAGAAAGATGCGATTTACTATAATCACTGGAGTATATATCAGTTTGTATATACCATAATAGGCGCGTTCACACACAAGAAAAACCGCGCTGCTCAGCTCACTAATATCGTAGCTAATAGTGAGCTGATTGTGTCGTTGTTCACACAGGCGGAAATAGCTCGCTAATCGCCGCGGTGCAAATTGTCTAGCCGCGGTGCAAATAAGTGAGCTGATTCCAAATTAGCCCAGTCGGAAGTGGTCTTGGGAGCGGGCTTTTTGGAGCGCGATTTAGTGAGCTAATTGCGTTCACACTTGTAAAAAGCTCAGTTTTTCGAGCGAGCTACAAGAACCGGGTTTTGCAGCCCGCTAATTCGCGCCAGCGTGAACGCACCTAATGTATGTTCTGTTTAACTGTGTCTACTGCTAGTTTTTGTTTACCATATATATGTGCATGCCCAGTAGTTTATCAGAGTGTATCGGCTTTGCTCACATTAATCAGTTTATAAACTATATATGAGCTTATAGGCTCTACTTGTTCACTCAGAGGCTAATTTATGTTCAGTACAAAGCCATTGTTGTTTGTACTAACTATACATTACAACTTGGGAAAATCGCATTTAGTATAAAGATGCATGTGCATAATTTACCTGAAAATAATTGTAAAATCTATTATATTGCAATCTTTGCTCGTTAGAGTTACTAAAAGCTATCGAATCGCCTGCTTGTGAACTGTGTTAAAGTGATTACGTCACCGTAAATAGTAAAAAAAAATATATATTTCCACTTTTTCACAAAATACAAGTAATTCTGTTTACTTTTTATGGTTAAATTGCTGCATTATACTTCTTATTTTACTATATTGTTCGATGTGAACATACACTCGTGACTCATACATAGCCCATAGCAAGCAATTAATGTAGTGAACACTAATATAAAATCGTCCAGTTTTTGGATTTTTAACTAGTGAGAAACAATCTTATCAGGTAAGAATTGACGATACGTTTAGTCCGCGTAGTTCTTACTTTTAATGTAAAAAATGGCAACAAAAATTTTACAAATTTACCATAGAAAATTCGTGACGTAGTCCCTTAAAGTGTAAATAAATAGAGCACAACTTAATTGGCATCCTGATACAGGAAACTGTACTGACCGAGACAACAGTAGAAGTATTTTGCAGCCACCCATTTGGCATGCCAACTGTCACCAGAATTCTGAATGGAATCTCCAGGCTAGCATCCCTTGAAGTAGTTCCTCCTAATCTTCTATGCCAAGGAAAAACAATAATATGGAGTGATTATCGTAGTACATCCGGTCCATGGCTTGTCATTAACGATATTTACCATTGGCTAATATGGACTAAAAATACTTAACAGTTAGATATAGTACCAGCAGTATAGAGTGAATGTATGTGTACTACATCTAAACTAGCCTACTTGTAGTTGTAGTAATAGAAGTAACTATTCGTAGGTGTGGATACAATTAATTGTATCACCCTGAGTGATAGCTCCAAGAAACGGTTATTGCTAGGGTTAGAATACCCCTATACTAGACAACCCCTGCTTAGTATAGCAAGCAATTTACTCTAGCTAATCTGATACTGACAATGACAATGGGAGTGGGAGATTGTAGTGGTAGGGGTGCCATTAGTCCGAGCCGACGCAGATCCCAGTAATGGGTTTGATGACGCTGCATACTGTCGTAGGACGTTGGCCGCGGTCGCGTGGCGCCTTGCCGCGAACTGCGCGCAAGATCCGCGCTCAGCGGTATAGGATCAACATCTCCTTTGGCAACACTTCTCTGGTATCCCGTCTAATCTGTGATGGCGCAAAGAGTCATATTTTAACCATAGAGATATCTCTATGATATTTACATACGCATTTCATAATGCCATTGGATGGTGGCGCCTCTAGCGGATCATTATATTTCCCTGAGACCGATTGAAAGCTATCTGGCGCCAGTGATGTTGTATAGGTGTATATATTACATCTGTATGTACTATGCGTACGTGCTGAGTGCATGCGTACGGTGTATGGACAGGTGTACTATGCGTACGTGCGTGAGTGCATGCGTTCGTGTATGGACAGGTGTACGCTCGTTGTGTGTGCATGATTGCGTGCGTGCATGCGTTCGTGCGTGCGTTAGGATGAGCGCAGGGATGTGTGGCGTACGTGCGCGCGTGCACATGTGTGAATGTGTGCGTGCGTGCGCGTGCGCGTGCGCGTTCGTGTGTTGATGTGTTTACATCATGCGTGTGTGCGTGTGGCGTGTGGCGTGCGCGTGCGGTGCGTGTGTGCGCCGGTGTGTGTGTGTGTGTGTGTGTTGTGTGTGGTGTGTGTGTGTGTGTGTGTGTGTGTGTGTGTGTGTGAGTGTGTGAGTGTGTGAGTGTGTGTGAGTGTGAGTGTGAGTGTGAGTGTGAGTGTGAGTGTGAGTGGGTGTGTGTTGTGACGTGTGTGTGTGAGTGTATGTGTGTGTGTGTGTGGTGTGTGTGTGTGTGTGTGTGTGTGTGCGCGTGCGTGCGTGCGTGCGTGTGTGTGTGTGTGTGTGTGTGTGTGTGTGTGTGTGTGTGTGTGTGTGTGTGTGTGTATGTGCAGGTGGTAATAATTGCGGTGTACGTACGTGTACGCATCTACCTCTGCATTACTCCCTCCCTTCGTCCCTCCCGCCTTTTCTCTCCTCTTCCCTTCCTTCTCCCCTCTCACTCCCTTCCCCTCAATATTTGCCTCCCCCTCTCGCGGATAGTATCGCCCACGACCAGTCAAGCGTGAAAAATCTTCACGAGGAAAAGGTCAGTATTTCAGGTGGAACTTTTTCACCCCCCAAAGCATACAAAGTGGATTTACGGCTATAATACGCGTTTTTACAGCCACAAAAACACACATACACACCCACTAATAGGTGCGCACACGCGGGTTTGGTCGCACGCGCGCGTGCACGTGTATTATAGGCGTAAATTCACATTTTATGCTACGGGGAGTGAAAAGGTTGGAGACGAAATGCAGCCAATTTCCTGCAAATGTTTTTCCATGCTTGACTGGTCATGGGCGATACCATCCGCGAGAGGGGAGTAAGGAAGTGAGGAAGAGGAAGAAACGGAGAGTGGCTTTGTAACTTGTGTATAGGTAAACGTATTACAGACATGTATGCAAAGAATATTACGAATGCGTGGATGGCATAGTGGTTAAGAGCTCTGCTGCAAGCCATGAAGGTTGAAGGTTCGAATCTCGGTAATTTCTTTGCTGAAATATTGTATAAATTGCCATTTCTCTGGTATATAAGGAACATGTCGTTTTTCTATATTGGGGGCGCCCGTTAGCCCTGTGGGTAGCGTCGTCCCGTGTTCTATCCCCGCACCAGTGGCTTGGCCGGCTACCAGTGGTTCACGGCAAAGTAGTGTCCTAGCACATTACCTTTTACTGAAAACTACGACGATTTAGAAATGAATATTGTGTTGCAGCTTTCAGATACACATCATATAAATGAAGAACTATCTCAAATTTAGTTAACGTTGATTTATTATAAACCACATGACGAACTCGTGGACATACTAATCACAAGAATATAAGCTAAATACTATATGAAGACGTACACGTAAAACGCGAGATTGCACGATCGCTACAGCCTACTACGCATGCTCGTGGACTTATACTAATCACAAGATTATAGACTCAATATTATAAATACTGTAGACGTACAAGTAAAACGCGAGATTGCACGATTAGAAGCACACTTGATCAATAAATATGATAGATAATTGATAACAGTTCACTAATGACAGCACAATAAGTACATATCACTGTTGTAAATAACCTCTAATACATAGGCCTACTGACAAAGAGAATACTGTCTTGAGAAACGGTTTGGTTATTATTGGGGCGTTCCCCAAAATACCAGTACGTACAATATAATCATTATAGGCTACATCTACCAGAACATGCGACAATCAGATGGAATATCGTCGTTAGTTCTTACTTTTAATGTAAAAAAATGGCAACAAAAATTTTACAAATTTTACCATAGAAAATTCGTGACGTAGTCCCTTTAAAGTGTAAATAATTAGCAGCACAACTTAATTGCATCCTGATACAGGAAACTGTACTGACCGAGACAACAGTAGAAGTATTTTGCAGCCACCCATTTGGGCATGCCAACTGTCACCAGAATTCTGAATGGAATATCCAGGCTAGCATCCCCTTGAAGTAGTTCCTCTAATCTTCTATGCAAGGAAAAACAATAATATGGAGTGATTATCGTAGTACATCCGGTCCATGGCTTGTCATTAACGATATTTACCATTGGCTAATATGGACTAAAAATACTTAACAGTTAGATATAGTACCAGTAGTATAGAGTGAATGTATGTGTACTACATCTAAACTAGCCTACTTGTAGTTGTAGTAATAGAAGTATACTATTCGTAGGTGTGGATACAATTAATTGTATCACCCTGAGTGATAGCTCCAAGAAACGGTATTGCTAGGGTTAGAATACCCCTATACTAGACAACCCCTGCTTATATAGCAAGCAATTTACTCTAGCTAATTCCTGATACTGACAATGACAATGGGAGTGGGAGATTGTAGTGGTAGGGGTGCATTAGTCCGAGCCGACGCAGATCCCAGTAATGGGTTTGATGACGCTGCATACTGTCGTAGGACGTTGCCGCGGTCGCGTGCGCCTTGCCGCGGAACTGCGCGCAAGATCCGCGCTCAGCGGTTATAGGATCAACATCTCCTTTTGGCAACACTTCTCTGGTATCCCGTCTCATCTGGATGGCGCCAAAGAGTCATATTTTAACCATAGAGATATCTCTATGATTTTAATACGCATTTCATAATGCCATTGGATGGTGGCGCCTCTAGCGGATCATTATATCTTCCCTGAGACCGATTGAAAGCTATCTGGCGCCAGTGATGTTGTATAGGTGTATATATTACATCTGTATGTACTATGCGTACGTGCGTGAGTGCATGCGTTCGTGTATGGACAGGTGTACTATGCGTACGTGCGTGAGTGCATGCGTTCGTGTATGGACAGGT